>NC_051140.1:4676803-4976803 GCF_014839805.1 Manduca sexta
TTCAAATTTCGATGATCGATATACCTATTTAAATCTATTCGAATAGATTTAGTTACAATCTATATGGAGACGTTAATAACCATGGTATTACTATATACTTATCTACAATTAGTTATAAGGAATACTATCACAGAGTCTGTCAAACGTTCAAACGAAATAAAATTATTTCAACATGTATTTATTTATTATAAGAAGGTATATTTCCAATAAATTTATAACGTTTCATAAAGTTATTGTAGCGAAGTTCTGCTCTTTGACGCGCGAATATAAATCTACCTAAGTTTTGTTGGAATTTATAAGCATTGGAAATGATACATTACTCTAACCTATCTCTATCAGTGTCCATTGGATACATGTACCTACACTATGCGGACTCCGGGTGCCTACCTATACGTTATCACGCATGACTTGCCTTCTTCCCCGACCCCCGGCTGGCATTGACATTTGCACAATTTTTTCCACTTCAAACAAATAACATTTACCAGCCGTGAAATATCGAATGTCACTCGCAAGTTAGAACTGTATATTTTGTTGTCAGACAAAATATTCGCTATGGCGAATAGGCATTTTTTTTAGCAAGTACCGATTTATATTGAGGTTTGCAGAAATGCTTAGTTATGATTACAATAACTGGGGATACGTTATCGCCTACTTGTTTTATTGGTATACATATTCGTATAAGGGTTGCGGAATACGAGGTTGAATTTCCTGCCCGGGCAACACTTTTTATGATTATTTCCAATGTATCCGTAAAATATCCTAAATTAAGAGGTAACGCACTTATCACAAGACCTTGAAATGAACTCCCTGCATCAGTGTTCAACGTGTGCTATTGACTTATTCTTCTTTAAACTGTGTTTAAAAGGAGTGCTCAATTCCCGGTAGACAACGGATGGCTTTAGTTTAGGATTGCTTTAGTCTTTCGCATTGCTTTAATTCATGGGCGGCGGATGCTGCTTACCACCAGGCGGACTGTTTGCTCGTTTGTCTACTAAGACCATAAAAAAGTCCGTGGGTCTACTAGTACTGACAAACGAGAAGCTGCAGGTTTGACCCAGTACGGAACAATTGGATGATATAGAAAAATGTTTCGACTCTAGGGCGTTTAGAGAATAAAAGTACAGAATATATAATAAGTTAAATGTCCCATTGCAATTCTCTTATCTTTGTTTTGCTAAGCAGACAATAATGTCTGCTAACATTATGATAACATTATGCTACATAATATCTAACTACAATGTTATTGGTACCTGATATTTTTTTAATTCAGTTTTTTTTTGCAGCATTCACTTTTCCCATTATGAGTAGACAAAAATAGATTCATTTGATTATTATTCAATGGAATGTCGCTCTCTGTATCAAATATATTGTTTTTAGACAAGCATATAATGACGGATTGCAATATTAAAATCAGAACAAATTCCAATTTATTCCTATTTGCTGATAGCTTGGTCCATGACATGTTTTTGGAATCAAAATTACTTCTTTTCGTTCTGATCACAAGTATTTTTTGATAAATCAAATGAGGCTATGAAAACAATTTTATGTGTTTATATGCAAATATTTAAATTAAGTAAATAATAATACACCTATCGCGAAATCGAACCTCTACCTAGACGTAGGCAGGTACTGAGCCAGTTATAAACGTTTCGTTATACTGCATCGTAATGGTTGTATCAAAAATATGAATTATAGAAGTAGGTATGTATACTTATTGTATGTAATGAAAATAAGAGTTTGTAGTCTTTTTTATAGCAGATAAGTATTAATACTCAGGTACTACTAACTCTACATTTTAGCATATTACTACAGATTGTTTGCTGTAATCCTTTTGTAAGTATAGAAACATTGTAATTTTCCAAAATGAAGGCATCAAAAAGTGTTTCCCATTTTCATTTACATAAAAAATAAAAGCGGTTTCAGCGTTGTGCGGATGTTTCGAATTGGCACACGGTGGTTATTAATTCGTGCGGTGTCCGCCAAAATAAGACGTGGTTTTTTAATACATGTCCCCGTGCGGCGATCAATGTTTCCATTGTTTTCTTTTATATCGAAAACGAATTATGAAAAAAAAATGTTTTTTAATCCCCATAGGTATGGCATCCCTGTGACTGCAAAAACCAAAAACGTTTCATGCTTTTAGTAATGTTACGAAAACTTAAATGCAGACAAAATAAAAAAAAATAAGCTTGCGCTTAATCTAACCCTTAACATTTATACCATGAATATTTTTATGCGGAAAATTTAGTATGTCATATTACTTAAGCTTGACTGAATGTGCCTCTGCTCCATGACCAAGACGGAGGGCTTGGCTTCGATCCCACGCGCCTATGATTTATCGTTTTGTATAAAAATACGAGTGTATATAAGTAGTACATGAAGTCTAGCTTGCCTTATGGCAGCAAGATGGACGTGAGACCCCAATAAATTATTGTGAATGAGGAGGGTTTTTCCCAGTAGCGGGATAATTTAATACGTTGGTAGGTGTAAAGGCCTCATAATATGAGATATAAATCTCATTCGTAGGTCTGTATATTAGGTGATTGAGGCGTATTTTTTCAAGTAGGTATGTACCTATGTGAGGAATTTAGCCGAATCCATGAATTACGCAGGTAGTCTATATTTTCATTATTTAGGTAAGTAGTATTTCTACATACCATATTATCGTGTCGTTCGTAACAATGTAATGGATACATTGTAACATTAAGCATGAAACCATCCCGCGAGTTCCGACAGCAATTACCGTTTCTCCCCCTCTCACTCTCCCCCCATTGTTTAGAAAAAGCGCAAACAGATTTAATGTGCCACGTCGTTCGCGTGCCGTGATATGTTTACCAAATAGTTCAAAACTTTGAAATTTTTGTTTCGGTTTGCGTTACGTTTTTCGTTAATATTTTTTTGGTATCTATTTATTATAGGCTAATTGACTCATTTTGAAATTAGATTTTAAATGATTAATAATTAACTGTTCGACTAATCGATTGAACTTGTCTATACAAAAAAAAATAATTAAAAAATGGGTCCGAGAAAAAGAAAACACGTTTTTTTTTTAAAGTTTAAGTACTTTTTATAAATAGGCGAAAACACTGTCAGCTTTGTTAGTCTCTAGATTAGCTATGCTGTGAGGTCATATTGCTTGTAGACGAGCGTTTCACACAAACATTCATCAAATCAATCCTAAATCTGAGATCATAATTATTAGTCCACTATTGACATATTTACAAATTGTATAAGTAGCTAATAACATTTTACGCGTTCTAAATATAATTTATTTAACTGTAAGCCATCATCATCCATCTTGCATATCTATAAATTGGTTTCATAAGTCAAATTATTATGTACGAATGTAATTTTTTAAAGACGACGCGTATCATTTTGTTGTGTTTGTCTCTATAACGAGAATTTTAAATCACTGAAATTTATGATTGTAAATGAAGGCAAATGCACGCTGTACGCCGTTAATTAATTATTGAATCTTCTTTTCTTTATTTATTATAAGTAATTGTAGTTGTTATTTAGAAATAATATAAATTATTCTAATAAATTGTTTTGACGTATCGTAAGTGCAGCTTTGTTCGCCTAAGTGATGAATAAAGAATTTTATTTTTTAAATACTGTAGCATGTAGGTACTCATTTATTGCGTTATATTTATTATGATTCGAATAGCTTATTGTACTAATATGTACAAACATAGGTAGGTACTACAATTTAATATTTTAGTATGGTTAATGCCACCATTAACCATACTGATACCACTATCGGTGCCTCACTTTCTGAAATCGAGTTGTGTTTTGAAGACGTTAAATATAATAAAGAAGAATTTAATTATTAACGATAAACCCCCCTTGATCATTATGTAGGTAAGTACCTAAGCAAAAAATATATCAACCCTATGAAAGATATCTATAGATCCCTGTGAATCATCGGGAGCTTAACTTATATATCGCGCAAGGTAGGATTACTGAACAAGGTTTGGAGGTATTTTACGTCGGTTAGCTTTAGTACTATAAAAAGTGCAGGACAAGACTATGGAATACCTACTGCTCATAGATATATCTGAAAAGATTGTAGGGCTATCCATATTGTGATGAGACAGACGTCATCAAGGTCCCTGTGCTCCTGTAGGGGCATTGGCTCCTTCTCCGACATACCTCTAGCGACCATCAAGGTACAGGTACAAAACTCTCAGCGATCGATATTTTTCTTGGATTGTAAGTTCATGGTCGTTGGTAATCGTTAACCATAAAGTGACCTATTAGCACAGCTGCATTCTTTTAGTTATAAAAATTGTTTGCATTTATTAGGCGGTTTTTTAATTATTCTATAAAAAAAATATAAAATATTTGCCTACTCTACAGCTTATACATCAGTCCCAATGTAGAGTTGTGGGTTTAAGTAAATGGAGCTTTTTAATCTAAATATCGTTATCCCTTATAATATTTACCGAGATTTGTTGTAATGTAAACAATTCTAATTGGAACAAAAAGCAAAATTTACCGTAGTGTTACTTATTATTCAGCTTTCAAGAAACTTATCAAGCTTTTATATCCATAAGATAGCTAGATGGCCGATAAATATCCCAAAATTTTGCGTCTTGTCTTGTGTCCCCTAATTAAAGTTTACTGTCCCGGATTTTGAACATTTAAGTCTCAATTTAAGTACTAGTATGTAAAATGTATCTACTTCATAATATTTTTGATATTATTTAGGGTAATTGGACGTAGATACGCAAAAAGGATCCAGCCCACGAAATGACAGTTTTGTAATAGTGAAGATTGAAGTTAATTAAATATTTAATTAGGTACCTAATAAGTCATATTTCGCTCATTGATATTGTATTTTATATTTTATTAATAAAAAGTTCAAATTAACATGTTTTGATTAAGACTTTTTACTTTTTACTAATGGAAAATATATACCTTATAGACTAGAACTAATTTGGCATACTCGGCTCATTTTCGACCATACTGTGGGTTGGATCCTTTTTGCGTATCTACGTCCAATTCTCAACGGATTCCATTAAAGGAGTTTCTATGTTCGGCTGCATAAAGGTATCTTCTTGTATCAATTTGGAGGGGAGGGGGGTCTTGTCAAACGTCACGAAGAGTTACAGGCGCGGGAGGGGGGTTCGTACGACGCGTTATGTAACATTGGTTTTTTTTATTTTAAAACAATAAACGTATTTTAGCGACATTCCGGTGCTTTGTGTAACATAATTATGGATATTAGGAATTTGTCACTTTAGAGCTACTTACATCACTTTTTGAAGGAGGGCGGGGGCACACAGGAAAACGTTACGGCGCGTTACATGGAGGGGTGCGTGGTTTAAAAATCTTAAAAAATTGCGTTACATAAGTAAGTACTTAATACTTGAACTGCCCTTCAGTGTCAAAAAACGTAATAAAAATTTGACTTTATATTTATTTTTAAGCAAAGTATTCCCAAATAACTGTAGAATTTTATTATTATAGGGTTAGTATACAGCTCAAGGGACCTTGGGAAATATTTTTTTAGTTTTAGTGTGTCGCCTGTAATAGCTTAGAGAGCCGCATGGAAAAGCTCGGCTGGCCGCACGTTGAGTAGGTATAGTTCTATATGCTTACTCATATTCTTATATACCTATTTACAGTTACGTATCTTTGAATTACATAATTTTAAGTGCATTATTTCCGTTTATATCAGTTGTATTCAACTTCTTTTTCCGGACCACAAAGACCTTTTGAATTATCTATAAAATATGTAATTCAAATTTAGAATTACCTATATTTATTTTAATTAAGAACAGTTTTCACACCTATCTCAATAATTTTAGTCTTATTAGTTTAGTACTTATACAATTCAACTCATCTTTGGAAAAGTTTAATTAGGTATTTTAGTGACGTTAAGTCACGTGGGTCACATGCAAAAGCTCGGAGAGCCGCAGGGCGTGTAGAGCTGATTATATAGATTAAGTATACTATAAGAATATTTTTTACTAATGTAATATCAAATACGCTCGCCAAACGGTTCAAAAAATTAATAAAATTTAAGAAAATTTTTCTACTCGTACCGTTACACTTTCTCGTAATTTACAGTACCAAGTACCTAAGTGACGAAAACGTCACAATTAAAATTTGTAAGGCTGCCAGAAGCCCTATAAGAAATTTTATAATAGGCATGAAGTGCAGTCTATTTTTATCTTTTATTTTTTTTACAAAATGTAAAAGGTACGAATTATAATTTTGATTGTGCCTATACTTTTTTGTCACTTAAGGGTATTGCACTCCACCTCGGTGCTATTCATCCTAGTGTGCATATGCACTCATACCTTTTTTTGCAGTGCTTAGGCAGGTACACTGTAAGCGATTAGGGTAAGTAGTAGTGTACGTCGTCGTGGATGACATTTTCTATGTCTACACCTGTAGGTAGGTATGTAGGTTATAAAACGACGACTGTCATTCATTCTGTTGCGGCATGCGACGCCTTCTACTCGGCTGTTGAAATGTCATGTGCAATTGAAGGAGAAAATAAAATACGTAATGTGAATGTAAACCATTTATTTAAAATCAATAAGTAATTGCAGCGACGTTGATGCCACCTGTTGGCGGCAGTTATACCCGATTGCTTCGGAAACAGAAACCCCAGTTCCTTTGATTTCGTCACCGTGACGGGTCTTTATTTCCACACATGCATCAGATATAGGTACAAAAGCCAAGTTTAAAATCTCTCATTACATATTTAAATATAATTTCTTGAGAAAAACTACGTATAACTAGTACCGTTACCGAGGCCGGCCATTTTGATGATAACATTCTTAAATGAAGAAAAAGTTGACAATTTGTCGTTAAATAATTTAGTTAAAAAAAAATACATTATCTCGCCATTCAATTCGATGCAATCAATTTATTTTAAAAGAATGTGATGCAACAAAATGACCACAATAATCATAGCCTACGTTATTTTCATACTCATTTCAAATTCAAGATAAATAGTAAAAAATCTATAGGTAAGTAGGTACATTACTGTCAAAGGATAAAAATGACAGTCACAATTCTACCACTATGTTCATTTATTATAAATATGAAATTTTGTATCAATTATTTTAATGAGCTTAATTTTTAAATTCGTGGGGCACTTTGTTTTATAATTTCAAACAACTAAGTAGGTAATGTCATTATTAGTGAACAGTTATTTATGGTTCATTATTTCCCTATGATGTGTGATATTGTGTACAGACATGCATAAAGAGGATGGATTTGTGGGGGTAACGGGAGCCATAGTTACTCTGGTAAAAACTTAATGGAATTACGGGTTAGGTAGTGTTTAACATTTTTAAGTGAAGCTTATTAAAGAAGAATTAACAAGACTGTGATTTCATTTATCAATCCAAGCTACAATCATAGAATTCTAAACAATATTAAAACGAAAAAGAGCCCCGAATCTTATTTCAAAGTTTGTGTAGTAAATATTTTGTCTATTTTGACAAATATCAAATTTAACCGTTCACTAATAACAGAACTGCAGAGATAAAAGATCAAGAGTACTTACTACATCCAAATAGAGAAACTTCAAACACCAAAATTAGTTTAGGATATAGTTTAATGCCTAGAAACTCTATATCGATTCCTAAATACGTAACATTAGTACAAGAACAGTATAATATGATATACCACACATTAATGTTTAACAATTCTTACAACTAGTTATGTACAACCGTATGAAAAACAACTATTTCCCTATCACGCTTTTTGATTCGTTACTATTCCTTTGATACGAACAAACATTATCCATATTGTAATAGAATATAATCATTATTAAATGTAACGTATCAAAAAACGCAAGTGTTTAAAAAAAATCTAGGGCAAGTATTTAATTCAACATTTTTTTCAACAGTTCATTTGACTAGACTAAGTTTTTGGGAAATAAATAACTAACGGAATAAATAATAATAATCTTACCTACGTTTATAACTCGGTCAACATCTTATTTAGAAAAAGTAATGTTAGATAAACACATCATAATCACAAAATTAAAATATATTTAGTGAACAAATTGCATCTTTAGACTTACAATATCGGTAAAGGTAAATATTAAATTTTTTGCTTATTGCAGAAATGAAAGGATCAAATAAAGTATTATTAATATTATATTTATTTCTTATTGTGAGACTTTTTCATAAATAAGACTTCATTTAACACGTGATACGCGTGCTGTGTGATCACGTGAAAAGCACTGACCTTTAAAAACTTATTAAAAATGCGTACAAGATATTGTCACACTTTTAGGCACTCTCCGTACATTTTATTCATTGTACTGGGGTATTACATCTACTGAACACTCGTAAACTACAATGTGATGACTAGTATTATGTTTATTGTTAGAAAAAGCACTTTTTCAGACCCTTGTATTTAGGCTGAATACAACATTTGTATTAAAAATAGTAGGTATGCTTGACAGCTGACAAAAAGCAAAAAAGGGATTCAACAGATCTAAATAAGTGCCATTTACATTGGTCTCGAAAACTAGTGCATCCCAGCAAACGGGCTCGGGATATAGAAATCAATAAAATTACGAATCGGATAAATATTTATCAGTCTATTTTTTGGGAAGACGAAACTCATTTTCTGCTATACGTTCCTCATGATGGCGCCACTATGCACAAAAATATTTTACATTTTATTATAAAGTAAAATTGACAAACATTTGCCCAAGATACACTCTCGTCAAAAATCGATGTAGTGTTTATTAATTTATTTTTGTCCACAGGAGCGTCGCAACAATTACAAGACGTTTTTCGAACTACGAGTAACATACTCATCCATTACAAAATACTTTAAATACATTTTGTACTTCTACGAAAACGGGATAGGTACCTATTATTTCATTGTACATTTTCGATTACATTTTCACTAGATAACATACTATACGTATGTGAAAACAGCTAATTCGTTCTGAAATTCGCATCATATTCTCAAATATCAACGAAAAAAATTGATCATACAAAAAATATGTTTTTCTTTCTCCCAAACTAGAACTTTGGTCCGTTTTCTAGTCTAATGACGATTTCTACCGACTTTAATAATTAAAAAAAGAAAAACTAATACAAAAACTAATTCTTAAGGCACAAGACTGTGTCTGCAGTGGGGTCTTTTGGCTGATATGCTTCATCATTTTATCTCATATTATATTTTATTCAAGCTACAGTGTCTACTGACTACACGAGATAAAAAAAAATAAGCATCCTCCCACGGAGTTTAATCACATTTCACGACCATTTTTTAAATTTTTTACTAGATACCTAAAAATCGACTTGACCATACACTATAGCTACGTTTTTAGAAAAAACCCAGCACCCAAAACCATATCTATTTACTACTTAACTATAAATACTGGGATGCACTTTACTGGAATGGGTACGAAATAAAATTGTTAAATGACGTAAGTTGATTTATATAGGCGATGTTTTAGGATGTCCCACGACTCCAATGCCCGGATATATATATTTTTTTACTTCCGCGCCTTCCTAGTTGATCCAATGGTAAACCAAGATGGGTGGCCTATTTATCTGCGTTGTGTGAATGATACATATGGCATTATTCAGGAGAGTGCATGATTTTTGATCTGCTATATGTGCCTAGAAGCACATTGTATGCTGATTGAAGCACTTTCGAGGCTAGTGTATTTAAAAAGATAGCAGACTTCACACGCGTTAACTAGATAGTATCTCTAGGAGTTTCTATAAACGCATGCTTACTTTTAGGTACGAGCAATTAAACGTTGAGCCGAGGCGGGGCGAGCAACCAGCTTGTCTTTACACTCAATGATATAATTAGTCCAAAATAATGTAATATTATTGTGCAATGATAAATGAAATAAACATACGTCATTTAACAGTACATTTCTATAAGCCATCAATTGAACAGCGTACGTATGTCCTCAAGAGTGAACGACAATACTGAATTTATTATCTCATCATTAGTATACAATATTTTGATGTACTATTGTTTTAACCATGCTTTCATAAGCTAGCAATCTCTTGTCAAGATTGTTATTAACTATTGGATCTGTAGGCAATCCTGTGGGAAAACTTAATGGTATCCACCAACACCAGGCCTAAACAATTATAATAAATTGACTGTAACAAAAAGGAATGTCGGGTTTCATTTTCATGCATGATCAGACAGTAGAACTATATTTGCAAAAAAATGTTAAGGACTTGAAAATATATTTTTAAAATATATCCAACGCGTCTTCATTAACACGTACAATTTTTTTATTTCTTCAATTTATGGGGATGATTCTACCGGCCTACACATTGAAGCCTTTGCTACTTTCGTAAATTTTCATCCGTTAAATCACGCATCAATAAAATTTTGCGGGCATGACACCATTGTACGAGTATATCTATTTGCCTGTTAAATTATCCTGGACATGAAATCTTGACAAGAGATTAATTGAAAAATAAAAAACAGTATTGCCTCACCGAAATGTATGTTCCTCTTCGTCCCGTGGTCTTCTGTGTCATGCACACTCCACCGCTACAAGTCTCCTGTTGCCATGCATCTATGTTCACAGTTCTCTTCAGGACTAGTCTACTCAAAACGGTGTATACTCGCTTCCGATGGCGGAGAAAAGCCGACTACTACTCGTTAAAAATGTTTTTTTTTTTTTATCTAATAAAAGGTAAAAGCCAGAAATGAAAGAACAGCTGTGTTGTTTACCATTTTATTTTTCTAATTATCTAGGTGATGATGAACGTTATATACTTGGTAATGCGGGGAGGCGCGCGGCCGGCGCTACAGCGTCCTCTAGCTCTAGGGCACTACAGCCCAATCATTGCCTATTGTCTATACATTCAACCTGAAGACCTTTAGAACCTTCAGAATGAATGTAGAAATACAAAAAAATCTACAGTAAGTTTACAAAACATTCAGTAAATCTGCGAAAAAAAGCATATCCCAAACACAGACGTGATTTTATCAGATTGACATAACAATTAAGTCAGCCATGATTTGTAAACGTGGTATATTTAGTCCATGTTTTGAGATATTATAATACCATCTTTATTTCAAAAATTCTACGGACTACAAACCCGCTCCCAATCTACAGGATACCTTCAAACAAAATACACGTAGGATACAATAATTGCAACATTGGAGCAAAAACTTGTGTGTAAACAAAAACAGCCCTCTATTTCGTCTATTGTTAACTATATAAACTACCACAAACATTATTATTCAAAAAAGGAATGTCCAAAGTGATTCAGCGACGATTATAAACAAAAATGGAATTTTTTCGTCGGCAGTAGGTATCACTAAGTGCCGCCAAGTTTGACGTAGGTATAATATAAGGTACGGGTAGCGTACAACACGACAGAATGTCTTCCATAAATACACCTTCGTACAACATAATACAAATAAGCTAATATTAGTCCCGTTAATCCATAAATACTATTAGAAAATCGCAGTACTGATCAATCGATGTTCGTTTTCGCCGAACTTCACGTAGGTATCTCAGATTTTAATCCTAATATCAAAACACATTAGGGCGGTACAACTTCGGTCTAGCTTTAGACTGCGTGGTCGTACCGTTATGTATGTGTTTGACATCAAAAGTAAACGTAAGATGTATGTAAAAGTTGGCCAAACGACATCCATTACGAATGATCTGATGCGCTACCCGTACTAGGTTGCTAAACAAAATCAACAAGGCTAAGAAACATGGCCGCACGCCCTCAAGCGACGGCGCATATGCGCCCTACATGAGTAAACGAGATAATCACAATCTCACTTATCAACAAGTGTTATTTATCACGAATAATAACTTTACGGCCCGACTCCGACGGTATGAATTTCCAAACTTATCTATCCCAAATCGATATATTAAATTCCATTAGTTATAGCTAAGAATAAGAAATATGGAATCTTTTATGTAATTTATCATAATTTGGGTTTAGCTTTTTTCATGTCAATGCGCAATTTTGGTGAGCGTCGCAGTCGGGCACTACCAACTCGCTACAGAGTACACTGATGCCTATTATACAAAAATATTTTATATATTGTATGAATGTGTATAATAATAACTCTAACATGAATCGAGCGCGCGCCGCTGTGCCTCTGTGTTTTTCAAACATGCTAATGTGTACTTAGTTGCAACGAGCCGTTATGTAGTGTGTAGCAAGGTAAGATCCTATATACATACTGTTTAACTTTTCAAAGCCGCAATGGCCTTTCAAATTTATAGCGTTATGTAATGGACCAACATCGTTCCATTCCTATGAAAAATTACCAAGAAGAGTTTATTAGGATTCCTTAACAAATGAAAGAAATTTTATGGGTTTGCTATAAATAGCACTTATATATGTGTTAATACTATCGGAGTAATTTTGATTAAAGATAAAAATGCCATTATTTATTATACATATTTGACTAATAACCCGCCGTAATGATAGTATTATCATTTAGGGATAAATAATTAAGGTTTCTCAATATTAAATGAAAAGAGGTGAATAATATTGCGGTATTGGAGACATTTTAATGGGGTTGTAATTAAACGCTCCATTTCTGAAGTGTTCGATATTCCTTGGAGTATTCTAGACTTAAATTTTTTATTCTTGGCTCAGATGTACATTTTAATTTTGTTCATTCACATTTGCAAATTTTACCAAAGTAAATAACGGTCTCATCAACGGCCAGTGTGAGAATAATTTGTTCAATCACAACTGAATCATTACCAATTTGGATAAACGTATTCTAAAAGGCTTTTCTGAAAATCTTTCATTTTAAATATCTCAAAAATGATATAAAATTGTTTGATTTTTTTTTTATCGAAAAATAAGTTATTAAAATGTAAACATTTAGTCGTTGGTATATGGGGTAGAGCGTTACATTTTTTTTTCTTTATATGTAAGCATAAAAAAACTAAAACTTTTATCTAAATAAGTCACGTGTTCTTGTCTTCTGCGATAACCATCACACATCTACTACATTTGATGTCTCCTATCTCCTATTATTAATATTTTTTATTATTATCTTTATATCATAAGACGTGTTTTTTAATACCTTAGAGAGAACCATTTTATATTCAATATGAAAATGAAAAAGTTTAATAGGCCGATCTGACTATGTCTATTGTTAATCGCTTGGTTGATTTCCAGCTGTAGGTACACCACACATGTTTGTCCCCAGCTACATGCTACAGTTCTGCTCCATCCCCTGAAATGAGATTCACGAACGGCGCGCGCGTGCTTTTTAATATATATGTATATATAATAACGTTATTGCTTTCGGTTAGTCATACTTATGTATGTATGTAAAACTTCAAAATCCACTACACTACATCACTACTCTAGCATCGCAATTACGATTAAAAACACACATTTTTTGTTGTTGTCTGTATCATAACATTATTTATACCGATCCAAAAACGTGTATATCTTATAAACTTATGAATATACTTTTTTATATATATAATATATTTTTTAATTATTAATGTATTACATTGGTCCAGTTTTACCTGGAGCGAAGCGCTAGTACGCGGTGCTATTGCATTATGGCACATCACTACGGCGTCAAGCTTCATCGATATATCGACAATAAAACACAATGAAACACTACAACTAGGCAAGAACAAGTATTGAGCAAGATTTAGACTGTTTTCCCGCCGAATTCAAAGAGAATACCTTAATAAAAATGACTAGAAAGGAATGTATCGGTTGCCGAGGGCGACCATGCATGCGCTCAGTGGCGCCGCTGCGGCTGTAATGCGAAACTAAGCTCAATGTGTGCGCAGAGGCGCCTCTAGCGACGTTACTAACTAACTGATCGTCCCTCGTAAATAGCTTTAGTTGGCGACGTCCCTTCGCATTATTGTCTCATTCTTAAGCTAGAGGCATAATAGAGCGGTTTTGGCTTTGTTTACATTATTGATTATTATTTCACAACTTCGAACATCTCTAAAATTGTTTCACTACAGAAACTGTCACTTTGAACGCTTGTGACAATCCTACCAATAATATTATATTATGTAGGATCACACTTTATAGTTTCACAGTTTCTTGTTAGGTTTACAGCTGCGACCGTCCCATTATTGAGCAAGATTACCTTTTGGCTAACTTTTGGCCTGATTATTTGGCAAAAGAACGTTCCTGGGAAGACCGTAGGCCTCAAGCGAAGCGTCACTAAAAGGTCTACACTACGTGTCTACGTTTATAATATTTCTTTTAAAATTTACACGTCGCGTACTTTTAAAAGAAATATTCAATAGCACGTATCACAACCAACGTGTGGCATATGCCTTAGAAATTGACAGTGAATTTTTTTTAATGGAAGATATTCGTTTTATTACGTATAAGTCCATGCCAACCATGCTTTAGGACGCGGGCCGAAAATACACGACTAGACACCTGACTGGCTGGCAAAGAACCTTCGTTAACTACGTCAAGTAACATAGTCAAGTTTAAAGCCTTCACCCGCTAGTCTCGACGAGTCGCATAACTCTCGGCAGCACCCTTAAGTCTACCGACCGTGAGGGAAAGTTCAAGTTAGTCACAAGTTATACTACACTATTATAAATGAATAAATAAGTTTCTGCATGCCTCGATCGACGACTTACCATGTATGCGGCCCACCTAAGAGGCGCGATGAACTCGACTTTTGTTAATGGCGCCCAACTTGGTGCCGTTACTAGCTACGCAACTCAACGTGCAAACTATTGAAAAACCAAACCCAATAGGATCTATGCCCACGCTTCAGAGATTTCATTTTCTAAATAAAACACACATTTTCTAATTGTAACCATGTAATGACACATCTGGTATACTAAGGTGCTCCATACATACGGAAATACTAACTATATACTACGGACGCTAACCTACATGACCGCGGCTGGGACCAAGCTCAGCCCACGCCGCGGCCCAAAAACCAGTTATTGACTGTAATTAATACAGTATTCTGGAAAGATACTTTCGAAATCACTGTTCGGAAAATCTTTTGACATTGAATAGGAAAAACAGTATTTTCTTTTATGGACCCGCAGTGATTTCGAAAGGTATAAAATAAAATTAAGTACTAAGGCCACCGCTCAGCTGTGAGACAGGTTTGGCAAGACAAGCGGCCGCCGGGCGGAGGGGTTACTCAAATCACAATATTATAGTCAACCAACTAATACTGAAAAATTTTCGAGGAAAAATATCAAATATACAAAAGTGTTGTTTGGGACGTGGAGCGTGTGTCGCGTTTCTCCAATACCGGGAGTACGGTAAACTACTTTTAAAAAAGCCTAGAATACTAATAAAAAGCAACAGCTTTCAATACTATAATACCCAGCAATCTATAGCGCTACTGGGAGCATTTTATGAAATCATGAAAACGTACTCGATGTTAAAGTACACAATATGCGTATGTTGCAATGGTGAACAAAACAGCAGTTTAACTGTTTTGCACGTGCGGATTTACTAATATGTTATATGATCATGATACTCAGATCAATTTATCCTCTCATTTTGACTTTTTCATTAAACACACTTTTTTATCACAAAGATCAAATTATTTATAATGAACATTTGCAAATAGAAGATAAAAATAATAATATAATTTCAATAGAAAATCGCGTCAAACGCCCCACAACGATTAATCTCAGGAGGTGTCTAAGCCTACTTAAACTAACAATACTGCTATATATAATAAAGGATAGGTATGTGTGTACATGTATAACAATAGCATTCGGTAGCCGTGATGTGTGGAAAAATATAAGAACAAAATAACACAACAAAATGACGTAACACAGGAATACGTATAAAATGTCATCTAATTGACAATGCGCCAAGTTTATGGGAATACATGCTTAAAAAATAGAAATCAAAATACGACGGTAAAACTGAATGAATAGAACTCACGGGGTAAAAAGAAACGAATTTCAAACGGAGATCATCACACAAGCAAACTTACTCGACTGTACCTAACCTAAAGATTATTTTTTGTCAAGAATGTATCGATGAATCATTAATATTGCGCAGACCACAGTTCATTGAGTAAACTGTATAATATCATAATCTAAGTTCAGCTTCGTTCATCCCCTTTACCTTCACTAGTCACCCCATTTTACCGGTATGTTGAGTGCGGTACTAAATCCCATTAACACAACACAGTTTCCACACATCAAGGTTACATTAAGAGCCGGCAGGCGGGAGGAATGTTGCCGGCTAAGCTACCGCATGCACTCTGCACTACTGTGCGCCGCGTGGCTTCATCCGTGTCGCGCTCGTCCCGTAACAAACAACTAACACCTACCGTTTAAGTACTTTAGAAGCTCTTTAGAGTTGAACTTGAAAATAATAAATTAACACCGACACTTGCTGGATACGCGAGTCAAACTATATGTTTGCATCGATGTACAGATCAGACATTGTATTATAATTATTTATAAGGTAATTTACATACCATTTTTTTTTTGGTTATAGGTTAGCAACTTTAAGTCAGGTTAAGAGCGTCGAAACGATTATTTTAATTTAATATATACATATGACTGAAAAATAAATTAATATGTATAAAATCGAGTCAGTAAAATGACAAAGTGCTCAAATACATTTACTACGCCATGTAATAGTATTAAGACGCTTAAATTACGTACTATTTCAGTACTATTTTACCAGTATGTGTTTATTGACAAACTATTTTTTACGGATATGAAATTTCTTATAAACAATCCTCGAGCTAAATAACGTAACTAATTAAGTACAATGAATAAGAAGTGTCCTATTCATAAACCAATAAAAATGTGCCACGGCATAGGTGGTTTTAAGGTTCTAGTAACGTATTCATCCTTCTCATATATCGAAAAAACCTCAAATTCAATGAGATTCACAATTTATTTACTAACTAACAAAATAGGGTCAACATGACGACGCTTGGGGTCAGACTTGTGTCGAATAAAAAATTAATTATTAATTATTATTAATTAAAAAAGTAGACTGCTGATTGTGAATAGGCTATCGCCTACGGAAGAATGTATTACATTATGAACCAAACGGCAGAGTTGGTTTGAGAAAATATATAATAAGGACCACGTTAAAACATATTAATGCAGTTTTGCTAAAATGTTATTTTAAATTACATGAATTTTTAAACACCCTTTCAGATTAAATTACAATTGTTTTTATTAATGGTATATTTCAAAGCTTCGGATTTTATAGGGTTGAAAAATATATAAACTCCTTGCCTGAAGAATGCAGCTCTATTATCGAAATAAACATAGACAGCTTCGTTTATTTTGTGGCAACAGAAATTGATGTCATGTGTCATATCATTAAAACATTCTTTAGAAATACTGCAAGGAGTTCAGCTAATAACAATTCAGACAAAAATGGAGTCGGAAAAGGGCCATAGAGATTAGATTAATTACTTAATTAGGGATTAAACAGGACCAAGTCCGAAACAGCCTTAAGTCTACAAATTGCACGAACACAACCATTAATTGTCTTTTCTAATACTCGCTAATCACAGGGTGTAATATATTGCTTTCAAATATTTAAAACTATACGATTTAAAATTAAGTACTACGTAGACTATGATCGAGTATATTGTGGAAATATTTAAGACGACATACATAAAAAATAGTTACACAGACAACTTGTCTGTTGTCTGATAGTTATTCCGCTGAATACGATTAATCTAAATTCTAAACGGTTTCGCGTTTATTTTCACTTAGCTGCCTTTTACATTTTATTGACATGTATTATTTTATAGACTGGTATATTAATTTCTTGTGGTTTTATAGTGTGTAGATCGAGAGTCCAATCTTTGTTAATGATATGGGCGTCGTTTATAAAAACCGTTACCATTAACCAGAGATTCGTAATGGCCGCGCCCTCTATGATATTCTTTACAAAACTTAGTTCTTTTTCTGATGAAAACTGTAGTTTCACACAAGCCTGCCTAAAAACACTACATTTTTCTTTCAATTTGGCACCATCGTAATATTTTAAAATTATATTAATTTTCAGTTTGTGATTAGAAATTAATTTGTATGAAAAATACACCAGTTTAGAAATCTTTTATCTGTGTCATATTCGATTTTATTAATCCACAAGGAAAAGTATTTTATGAAATATTTATAGATTTTAATCAAGTATCGTACATAAGTACATACAATTTAAACCTACTGCGATGTCAAAGCAAAAAATATCGTTTTACGAAATGACAGCTAAATCCTAGACATCTGATTAGGTAAATAGGTAGTGCCGTAAAATAATTATTTATATAGCAGATGAGCTTTATACGCACATTTCCTACTACACTGACTTTATTTGTGGTATCATATCGTGTATTCTTCAAATTTTTTTGACATGACTATAGTAGACAATTTAAATGCATATCGTTTGGAGGTGGTTTATCTCTCTTTTACAACGTTATACACGAACTTTGACTAGAGTTGTATAGGCACTGCGCGTTCATTGCGCATAACTATAATCTCTCAATTGATTTAGATGCAGTATAAGAGAGCACACATTCACTAATCAAAACCGGTAAGAGGGTGATGATATGGTCTTTAATGTTAACGATATACAGCTGGTGTTATTAACATGCCCTAATAATACAACACGAAAAACGTAGATTTGCCAATATATCATTTCAGCCTACCAACGTAATCTAAATGTCTAGCATTTGTTGGCATTTCGTAGAATTCGTTATAGTATGCATTTGCAAAATACCACGTATTTCTATATAATATATGCATTTAATACGTACGGGACGACGCGCGGCCGGACGAAGCGTGCCGCGGGCGGTGATCTGACGTCACTACGGCGGTATTACGCTAACTTATTGTCACTCGACACACTGGTGTTAGTTGCGCATTCACTAATATTATATTAAAACGCACTGATTTTGTACCGGAGGCGGGCGGTGTGTAGTTACATTGTCAATTATGAAAACATGGAAAAGAAACCCGAACTCAAAAATAAAACATCGTGCATAGATTTTAGGATAAGTAGAGAGACTTAAACAACTCTAATTAGACACGTAACAAGATGTTATTATGACAAAATAGAATACAAGTATTTTTTACACCGCAAAACAAATTTATAGCAATAAATACTGATACAATTAATAAATAACCGATGCACAATACAGACAATTGAGCAATGAGGTCACCGGTAAGTAAGATCGCAAACAACACGCCGCCCGCCCCCCGACGCATCTATACACTACGAATAATACAAAATATATGTGTATGAGATTGCTTTCGCAGTTAGATATGTATGATTAGAGTATTGTGAAGGCGCGATGTGAGCGCAACATCGTGCGACTGGACGCGGCATTGTTATCGAATCATAAACATCACAGGTGGTCGAAGTCATGATGGGCAAAGTGCGGTCCTGTATTGGAATATGGTAATGCTAAAAGCAGTACAACCTAAGACATTACTCTGCTAACCATTACTTGCGTACCCTAGGTTACGAGTCTAGCTCATTAGAATTTCACGACGCTATTGTACGGTTTAATCTTCAGTAAACCAATGACTGATGAAGCTATTATTTTTGCAAGGCAATATCTACGTCATGTGGAGCCCCAGCAACCCCTGACCTAGTTCAGTACTGAGCTGCTGATGTTTGTAAGCGTATGTATCTGTCCACATAACTCCACGACAGTATAACTGATGAGTTAATATGTCATAGCTCGTAGGGAGTCACCGCTTGCTAATACATTTTCTTGATACCTACAATATTTCCGTAATAACGAATGATACGTCACAGTATGTTTCCAGTGTTAAGTCGTGAATACCTGATCCACGTATTAATATTTAGTTCTTCCCGCATGGGACAGAATATTTTGGCACATTTAGAAAAATGGCACGAAAAATACAATATCATAGTAAGGTTATATTTCATTACACTTTATATCACGTCTCATTAAAAAAACACAAAGTCTAATGCAACATTATGAACAAATAAAACAAAATCTTATCATACACTACCAGAACGACAAACAGGAGCAAAGTGTATAAATATTTCATAGCTTTTTTATCCTGGGACGAAAATGGGGCTGATCTGTATGAATGTTAAATACAGTGCAGGCTACTGATAAATATTACGAAAAACAGACGTTGCGCTCGTCGATAGTCACCGGCATTAAGTTGCTCTGAATAATGTATTATGTAGATAGAAATCGTAGGAAGAATGAAGTTAAAATATTATATAAACCAATAAAGAAGTATCGGCCCAGTCACACGAAGTTGCTTGTCACGCATAAGTACGTATTTTATTATAATAATATATATTATGTATATAAAATAAAAATAAACTAAACGAAAAAAATACACAGCTCTGCGACACACGAGATTCATCAAAATACAAGTCTTCTCAATAAACACCGTTACATTACGTCTGCCATACAGCGTGCACTACCTCTACTAATTACAAATTCAAAACACATGAAAAAACGAAAATAATTAGGATCCTTTTTCACCACTTCAAATGACGCAACTAAATTATTTGAGATCTTCGCCTTAACATTTAATTTTAAGATTGACATTCCCATCGGTTACGCTATACTGGGAACGATAATAATTCAATACTTGTCAATATAAATTTAAGTATCGCCGTTCGCGTTCCGGATGTTTGGAATCGCGATTATAAAGTATAAATTAGTATAATAAAATATTATTAATAAGTACGTTGCGTAGCAGTAAACATAAATAAAATAATCCCATCGCGGCGTACCCAATGGGAACCACTTACCACTAACGTTTTAATAAAAAAAAAAATGAAATGCGTTATCTTTGACGCCCGTAGCGGGCAAAATATTGCTTGTCACATTAAATCGTCTTACACTAATACTAATGAGCCGAATACCTTAACTACGTTCGAATACTGATCATTCCCTCTGTGGCCACTCCGAGAACGCGGCAAGACAAACATTACAAACGAAAGTACGTAGGAACTCTATTGTAAGAAAGAATAAAAATAATATAGCCGAGCTGACCTAACCTCTGGTAGGCGGGTGGGTGCTTAGATGTACATCGGCAGGCCGTACATGGCGCTCCAATCCACGCCCTGGAACGAAGACATGTCGACGCCGGCCAGCGAGTACGCCGCGCCGAACTGCGGCAGAGCGGGCGCCGGCGCAGGCGCGGGCGGCGCCACCAGCGCCGTGGCCGCCGTCGCCGCGGGCAGCGCGTACGGCGCGTACCGGTACGCGTGCGCGCCCACCGCCGGCACCGTGCCCACGCCGCTCACGCCGCTCGTGTACACGAGCCCGCGGCCCGGCCGCAGCACCAGCCGCTTGCCTAACGCCAGCGGTGCTGCCGCCACTGCCTCCTTTGGCTGCGCGCGCTTACATTCCACCTTTTTGTTCTTTATAGTGTGAAAATGTATGTCACATACACGCTCGACTGCCTCTTCAGAGTGGAAAGTGACGAAGCCGAAACCACGATGCCGCTTCGTCTGCTGGTCCATCAGCATCACGGCGTCTTCGACGACACCGAATTGAGAAAAGTATGCTCTGACCTCTTCGGCAGATGTGTCTTGACCGACGCCTCCCACAAATATCTTCTTGGTTTTGGCCGGGCGCGGCGCCGACTTGGGCGTGGCGTGCTTGGGATCGATGCGCTTGCCGTCCAGTGTGTGCACGGGCACGGCGAGCACCTTGTCCACGGACGAAGCCTCCTGGAAGGTAATGAAGCCGAAGCCGCGCGACCTCTGCGCGCGGCGGGCCGTGAGTGTGGTGGGGGGAGGGGGGGGGGCGCGAGTCCGGTGCGCACGGGGACGAGACACATGCCCTGAGCTACTTTACACACTCTTTACTCACTCTAAACTAGTCTAAGTTATGTTAGTACAGTGAGGAGTTACCACTTTCTATTGCAGTTATCTACTATAAGATGAACAACTGATAAAATACCTACTAATTACAGTAGCAGATTTACTACTAGGCAATATGTGGCACAGAAAATACGACAAATTTAGAATACTAGACCCCATTCCAAATACCACACCGTAAAAACAAAATAAGTAATAAATTTTTAAGTACCTTTAACTTTATTTTTTTTACATATTATAGTAAATCAAAAGACTATTCATCTGCTATCAATATTGAAGTGCCTTTATTCACTCTATTTTATAATAGATTGTAGCTCGTTTAATGTAGAATTAAAAATATTATAGAAAATCGTTTCAGCCATTCATAGATACTTTATTACAGTTCAACAAGCCAAATAACTCTTGTGAGCATCACATAACATAATGGAGTCAGGATGTTTTTTTCTAATACACAAATAGTAAATCCGCCACTGGCAAGTTTTATCCCCAAAAGAAGACTACAAGCTCATTTTAAACTGAGCTACATCCATTTAAGCGTTTCGAGTATCCCAAAATAATATGCAATGGCGTTTTATCTCTTCAAATGACATATTCCCTTTACAGCATCATGTTCAATCGCATGTCTCCCTCTCCATACGCCACCGGGCTCTTAAACATCGGGATAACTAAATAGTAACTTTAAAAATTGGCTTAT
Organism: Manduca sexta; assembly: GCF_014839805.1. Lineage (NCBI taxonomy): Eukaryota > Metazoa > Arthropoda > Insecta > Lepidoptera > Sphingidae > Manduca > Manduca sexta. The sequence continues at coordinate 4,699,292 of NC_051140.1, forward strand.
TGCAGGAGTTATCTCAAAAGGCATTTACCAATAATACCAATCAAATGTATTCCATTAGATAATTTTAAGGATTCTTGTTCACACTTATTGTTTCCGTTGTAATATGCGGTTAATTTGTTCGCGGCAGTCATACGGACCGTTATGAGTTTGTATCCACACATTGACAACAAAGGCAAAAAACAGCGCATGAAATATCCATTGATTGGACTGAACTAATGGTATCTGTTCCATTACTTCTTCCAATGTCACTACAAATACTAATCATACTGAGGTTGAAGACCATTTCAGATGGTATTATATAGTCCGGTTCATGTTTTGACACGACATCTATGGTAGATGTCACTATTTCAAAAACATATTAAGTAAAGACAAGCAATCAAAGAATTATACTATTCATTTATAGTGTAGGAAGATTTGTGATATTTTAGTAAGTCGTTATCTCTATCTAGACTTATTAGGATTATATAATATTTATTTACATACAAAGATTTTAAAGTTTTATGCGCAGAGATCTGAATCAGAACTATTAAATGTCAAATCATTCTACTACCACATTACGCCGCCTCCGTGGTACACACTCCTGAATGCCCTCATTAACCACAAGTTTTACGGTGGTAAAATATGCGTGGACAAGAGACCTTAATGTTAATAAAATACGACATCTGCAACTACGTTTAGTTTCGCCTTTACCTTTGATACACCACAAATAAGTAATAGTGTCTTTAGGTAGTTAATTCAAATTAATATTAATAAAAACAAAACTAACTTAGTCGCAGATCAGAGAACAATTGGGATCCTGGTGGAAATGGGTTCAAGAGTAACATCTAATTGATGCCTAAGTTACTCTGTTTACTTTTTTCATAAAGGTTACGCTATATATATAAAAATATCATTATACATTTCTATTTCATTGTACAGTAAAAGACGTTTAAACTAAAAAAGATAATAGAAAAAAAATACTACAAGACGTTACTGAATAGTTTCTGATAACTAACAGTATACATTCACCCATTGCCACCAGTACCGTTCAATCAGTACATGTATACTTGAAAATCGTTAAATCTCTCACACTAATGGTACTTTACAAGTATACACTAAGCCACCCTTGGTATGTCCTACGATCACTCAACGTTTTGGCTCCATGCTCGAGTGTTACAAATTATTTGTACTTGCTTACAAAATGATAAGAAGCTATCTGCCAATAGAAGATTACTAAATAAAATATGAATGTTATCTAAACTGTAAACTAAACATAAAAGTAAAACACAAATATATAATAATCCAGTTTTCATCTAAGAATACATGTATGCCTCAGAAATAAAAAATAAATTGTAATCAATTTTAATTATAGGATACGAGTTAAAAACTGTTAGCATAGTGGCATTTTTTATTGAATATTTTTTGAGCTAGAAAAAAATTCACCTATAGAGGAAAATAATATACAATACTTGCTGATAGACTCTTATCCATTTACAGATAGCTTCTTACACAACGTTGATATTTTTTATGGTTTTTCGTTATGGATTACTGTAAATGCGCACATTGAGAATGCTTGGCACTATTCGTTTATATGACCACTATACACTTATCTTTAAATGTCTCAGAGAGATGGATATCGTATATCTCCAGGCTTTATTGTCAGAAGTAGGCCGGTAGAAGTGGTAGGAAGTATGCTATCACTGAAATTCTTCTCAGAACTAGTCCAACTATTGAAAGTAGTGCTATTTTGATACTAATGTATAGCGGAGGCCTAAATATGCCTCTCGTCTCGTTACTGCCTATTGTTTCTCTATGGTTGACAGTGCAACGCAAGATTCTTTCGAAATTATTACGGCGCGGAGGCATGGCAGAAGTTAGTGGCATATTTGAGACGCCTTTGTGATCGGCCATCATTTAAAAAAAACGCACTTGGTGAAGGAGTCTGTTTCATTTGGTTCGAACGCGCTAATATACTAGAAATACTATAATATGACGCTATATTATCGCGAGCGCTATAGGCCACAACTTAATCCTAGAAAGGACTTGAACGTAAGTCGGCGGAGTCCCGACCAACTTATGGAGACGTTATTACTTCTAAGTGAATTTAATTGAAATTTGTTGTGTATTTACAAATTACAACCCTGAGAATGTTTTAACCTTAACATTTTTACATTATTTTTCGCCATGTGGAGCACAACTAAGTCCTATACCAAGCAATCACTTCATGTGTCTCAAAATTGACAGTAATACATAGGTAGATAAATTCATGACCATTTTATGAAAATAAATTAACAACACCTAAATAAAAATATTAAAATAAAAGGCACAAGTAAGGTTTGTTTTAATTTGAAGAATGATTACCATAGCCTTCTGATAGTTGAAATAAACCTTAAGTTGCGATATCAGGAAAGTTTCCACAAAAATAAAAGCATTGAGTGAAAAATGAGGCTGAAAATTAAAGAGTATGATAAAATTGAAAACATAAAATGGCCATGTTGTATACTAAAATACAGGTATCGTAGTTAATTCTATTACAATAATCAAATAGCACTTTCATATTCTATCCGAGCAGTGTTACTCCTATAGTGGTTCCAAAAATCTACCATATTCGGTTTCAACTGGTCCGTAATACCTCAGTGAGAAATACTAAATAATACTTTACTACCAAAATATATTTTGTCTATAGTGTTTGGTCAAACTAATAACAGTTTTCGTAGGAAATTGTTTCTCAAATTTTTCACAGTCAGTGTTGCAAAATAACTATTTTCAATGATACCGTAAATCGTTAAGCTAGCTAAAAATTACTACATTTTAGGTCTACATACAAGGAAAAAAACATCCTAAGATGGTAGAATTTTCTTTATCATGGCAACACCAACAAAGTAGGGGAACTACCGCTTAGAAGAGTCAAATAGAGGGAGCAGATAATAATATCATATTCAAAGTTATAATATTATCTTGTCTATGACCTAACACATTCTATAATGTTAGTGACTCTAGCATGCTTAACTTAACTATGGTTAATAATGATCAATTAGTGTATAAGGTTACCTAATTACTTGTTTATTCAACCATAGCCCAACTATTTGTGTGCAGACGGCTCGGCGTACCATAGACAAAAAATATAAACTACAAATAGATTAAGTAAGGCTTCTCTCAGCCAAAGTTACAATACTGTGAATACCTCTCAGCCGCACAAGTAACACTTTGCTACATACTCTATAAGCGAGGAAGTGCGGAAAATACTGTTAGGACTTAAAATTTTATAATATAAATTTTCCCAAAATTACCCATTGATAAAACAGAAAGCATATACAATAAAAATATAAGAAAATAAAAAGCGCATAAAATAAATTTAAGTACGTACATATATTAATATACAAAAAATAAGTTTTTATATAATTACGTCATAACATACCTAGACATTGATAAAGTGTGTAACTCGACCTTTGAAGAAAAGGCCTCAATATCTAGCGATTTAACCAGATTTTGCACAATTTAAAAGTCGCTTGGGTTTTTGATGAGATTCAATGGCGTACTTACTGATTCATAGCTTAAAAAGTAGTAACTGCATAGATCTAAACTTCAAGAAGTCGTAATTATTTGATTCAAATAGTGAACTTTGCAGTACTGTATAGCTTTGTTAAGGATTTTTACAAAGATTGTTTGATACATACCATATTTAATAATAGTAAGCTCACTTCTTATGTTTCGGTAGGTAATTATTAGCTAATATTTCATTACCAGACGAAAGAGTGATTTTTTATAATACACATTCTCGTAGCATCAGCCATGAGAACCAAATAATTGGATATTGAGTTTCTCTATGGAGCTGTGTGTTTGGACTGCTAATCGAGATATACTATGTCATAATATTATAAAACTTTTTTTTATTTTTGAAGGGTCTTCTTACAATGAAGGACGACATTCGCAATTGTAATATCTGGGGCCGTTTCAATCTTTGAACGGCGCAAGTGCGTTGCGTCTACGCAGCGGGTGCGTTGTCGACAGCCTCGCTTGAAACCTATTCGTAAATGAATAGTGCGCATTTGCGTTTGATAAAGAGAGCGCTATTAGTAAGGCTTTCATCGAAAATTCGAATAGTTAAAATCAACAAAAAACTAAAATACTTTCGACTTTTCACATGCGAAATCTGTAAATATTTTAAATAAAAGCATTACTTCTAAGAATCGAGAACGAAATATAAGCATAAATTTACGTTAAAAAAAATATATACATTATATTTGCTCTGCAGTGCATCACCACACTGCCAACAATCATTTAAGATATTTTTACTATTGCTATTGTAAATAAATCCTAAATTTATGTAAGAAATAAGTATTGTTAATCAATATACAGAGAGAATAGTAAAAAAGAAACAACTTCAAATACAATATTTATGAAATAGATAGGATTAAAAATTCAGGAAATACAGTTTTTATCTAAGGTTCGCTCACGTTTACTTGAGCCATCTGCACATGCGACACCTACTGGAAACTACGTTTAGTTTCAAACCCTAACAAGAGTGTCTTTCAACTGACCGGCTCATAATCCTTCTTCACACATCGCTACACGCTGTCTCGGGAATAAAAGCATTTCTTGTTATTTTTGTTGGCATTTGTTAGTCTCTGGGCGACAGAAGTAATATTACAAAAAGCTGTTGGCTTGCCGCCGATCAAAAACTTACACAATATTATAAACTTCATTGTAGTCCAGTAATTAAAAATATTTTTTATTTCCTTATTGATATGATTAATAAAAAATTGACAATGGATGATTTGGCCATGTCCAAATGAATAGCAAATCTAGCTAAATCATAAATTTTCCAATAAGTTTAATTTGTCCATATCATCAAAAATAATACATATTAAGTGATTTTCTTCTTTACTCCCATATTAATACAAAACTTATAAATAAATAAAAATATGTACATTATTTAAGCCATGTACCATTTGTTTGCAGCATAAAACAGAACTTTATTATTTATTTTTATAGTATAGTCATTAATAATATTCAAAAGATACAAATACTTTATGTGAACTGGTATTTTTTAAATCCATTAAAGTTATTATATAGTCAAACATAGCTTTCAGTATCGTAAAGTGATATTTTGTGACGATGAATTCCCTAAAAACTCAATGTTAAAACTGAATCAAATACTTCAAATTAGAATTCTGTAAGATTACTTAAAAAAACAATTTTTATAAAAAATATTTAAGATACATTTTTTCAATGTAACAAACATCACAGAGAATGCATCTTCACATAGCAACCAAAAATTCCCATTCATATGTACCCAACAAAACCTTATCCATCTCACCTGTGTGACTGGGTCTTTCATTATAAGCACGTCGGTGACTGCTCCAAACATGGCGAAGTACTCGCGTAGTTTCTCGGAGCTGGTCTGCCAGCTGAGCCCGCCGACGAACAGTTTGCTTGGCGATGGTGAAGTGGTGCCAGCTGCTGGCGTTGACGCGGTCGTTGTCACGGGCGTCGAGCGGCCCGACGATGGTGAGGTTTCTGTTCAAGGATATAGGAGTTATAGCTTGAGCAGGAAAATAACAAACTTGCTTTGAGGGCACTACTCCTGCTTTTTCTTTTCAAAGTTAATGTCAATACACAATATTAGTTCCATATTTTATTACATAGTATTTTTTTTCCTGGTCAAGCTATAATTGATAATAAATAATAATGGACTGCCTCGGTGGCGTAGTTGTATTGCATGTCCAGTACAATAGCGCTCTGAGGTCCTGGGTTCGAATCCCGGATCGGGCAAAGTGATATTTGGGTTTTTCTGCTCAGTATCAGCCCGGAGTCTGGAATTTGTGCCCAATATGGCGATAGGGTCGCCCCCTTTCACATCATGGGACGGAACATACTTGGCGAAAAGTGGGTGCCCTAGTTGCGCCTCTGCATACCCCTTCGGGGATAAAATGCGTGATGTTATGTATGTATTTATGTAAATAATAATACTAGCCCCGTAATATACTGTCCTACTGTTGGCCATGGAACTTCTATAGTAATTGATATCTCATTATATTTTCTGCTCAGTATCAGCACAGAGTTTGTTATTGTACCCAGTAAATGGTAATAGACAGGCTCTCTATTCCGTGGAAGCTAGCATAGATTGCAAAATTTGGGGGTGAAGTAACTTCTATTTACCCTTGCAAAGGGATAAAGGTGTGTTGCTATTTGTTTTTGTATTTTGTTTAGTATGCATGGAAAACTTATAAGCTAGAACAAAACTCAAAGTTATAAAGGTAACAACTAATTTTGCTACTTCTTAGATTTTTAATGTGACACTCATATATTTCAAATGATATAGATTAGTTTAAAAGGGGTATTCCAAAATAAAATAAACTAATATAATTTTCATATGTCATTAATCCTACAATAATAAGAAATATCTAATGGTTAAAGTTATGGAACTATATATTATATAATATAATATACAACCTTTGTTGTCATCAGTATTAGCATATTTTGTTAATAAGTAGTAATAAAAGGACTTTTAAAACAAATACTGAATGGAAAAGTAATAATATAATTACAATTCTTGTCCCAATTTAAATATATTTTTACACACACGATGTTATTTTACTGATTGATGAATACAACTGTTACAAAACAAAAATAAAAAAAAAATCCTTGGACAACCCACTTATTCCATTTAAAAACCAAAATATTGGACCAATTTTAAAAATATTCCTTTGAGACCAATCTGGAAGTATATTCTTTCAAATAAAAAAATATTGGTTAGTAAATGACAGAGTTTTAGGGTAAACATCAACAAAAAATATATATATATACATGTTCAATTGCTATTTTTCACCTTTTTTGGAAGTAATTTAAAATACATAGCATCTTAGCTTACACCACTACAGAATTAAGGAGCATATATGCTTATTAGGGAATATACAAAGCATATATGCCCATTTAACAGGAATATAGGTTCTTAGCCAAAAAATGTTTTAAAATACATACTTAAAGTTTGATAAAACTGAATTTCCCAGTAAGTTCACTTATTATGCCTTTATAGAAATGATTTTGCTGTTTTAATTACACAGAATCAAATATAGTTCTGTTAGTCCATTAGGACTTAATGCATTTACTAGAACCTATTGAAAACAATTGAAACTTAGTCTTTAACAATTTCTCCATCTTTTATGTGAATTATAGATTTTGTTTGATTTTTGAGCATGAAACTGCATCAATGTAAAACTCTATACCAGGTTTGTGCTACATAATCTATAGGGAATGTTTTATTATTTTATTACCTATTATTTAGCAAATAGTTTATAATTGTTTTTCAGCAATCTTGAAGTTAAATAAAACCTTAATTAGGTACCTGTTTCTTAGAGATGGCATCATTAGTTGTTATACTATTTTATGAACCTAATGAATCCATCAATTTATGTGAAATAAGAACAAGTTTTGAATACTTTCTGTACTATAGACCTATATAGAACCTGTTAGAAAAATAAACCCTATAGGAACGTTGTCTTCAAATAAAAAAGGTATCGAGATACTCACTGATTTGTTGTACAGCCATTTGTTGCTGCTGATGCTGCTGGTGTGCGGCGGCGGCAGCGGTGGCGGCGGCGTGTGCGGCCGCCTGCGCGCTCAACACGTGTGCCGTCAACTCGCCGCCCACCAATCCACCGTCCAACACCTCCACGCCACCCAGCGCACCGCTGGAATATAGTCCCATCATCTTTAACACTTCAAATAAAACAACAGTCAACAATATTTGAAAACTGAAAGTAATGGCGGCAAAACGCCTAGGTACGCGATAAAAAAAAACACAATCACAATGTCATAGATCAATCATAAATATCCAGCCAGTTATAACAAAATTTAAAAAATCGCAATAAATAGTTTTGAACACTAAAATAAAATGAAATTTTACATGTCAATGATAGCGATCATTTCACTGGTCTGAGGCAACAAATAATCAATGTAGGTAGCCATTCAATAACTTAGTTTATACTATGTGCAATTGTATCAGAATTTAAACATAAACTAAATTAATACGTAAGAATAAATAATCAGATACTGAGAATTTAAAATAAACAGTTGTCATTTGAATTTATAGCATGACTGACAGTAATAGAGATGAGTTCATTGACAGGTAAATGCCACAAGTTGAGACTACAGGAATGAGGGAAGTGGCATATATAAGTTAACTTGGTTTTTTCATTAATCATTATGCATAATTATTTACATGAAATAATTATAAGTAACTAAATACAATACTTATATAGTAGTGGCGTAGACAGAGAGAAAAGGCGTTTAAGGTGGTAGCTCAAGGTCCATTTTCATACATTTTGTTTCGGCTTTAATCTGGGTAACTAAACAAGTATTGGCAAGTAAAGAATTTAAATTCACGTCTAGTTAGTGATTAGTTCTCGCAGTTGAAAGAAAAATGTAAAAATAATTAATAATCATGGATATTTCGGCCTTTAAAATTTCGTCATATTAAATTTTAAAGGCCTTGAAAATCGTAATAGGCTTCGATAAATAGATCAGGGGTCTTTTTAATCAGCATGAAGGTATAAGATAAAACTCACAGCCAAAAGTAATTATTACTAGTAGATTTCCACAACGATATGGGGATAAAGTACCTACCTATTTCAATTTGTATATGTTTGCGTTTATAACGACTATAAACGGTATAATAAGTATGTGTGTTGCACCTTCTATGTAGTAGTTCCATTAAATATGACAGATTAATTTATTCGCGACAATAAGGATATGACGCGTCTTTTCTAGATGGTTAAGTATTTTATCTTACATGTTATTCAAAATATTATAAACTAACGACCCGCCGTGGCTGCGCACGAATAGCAGAACAAATATATACTTACCTACTTATATATGATTATTTTTTATCATATAAGGTCAGGTGGGGCAAGTGCGCCGACGGGGTAAGTGCACCTACCCTAAAAAAATCGAGAACTATTGATGTTATACAATTACCGCAATCTTACATCTATGCTACTAACTGAAATACAGTTCCACTAAAAAACATAAATGGCTATGTTCATTTTAATACGATTTATTCGCCATTTTATTTTAAGTGTCATTTAGACCTGTAAACCGAGATGACCCCGTGAAAGACAACATCAAATATTTCAAGATATTTAACATATTTCTGTAAACCAGTAAGGTGAATACATAGTTTAAACCTTTTATTTTAACTTCCTGCCTGAATTTTATTTATATATACTCAAATAAATGATTTTTAGCAATGCGAAAAAATGTACCTAAAAATTGTCGAGTAGGGCAAGTGCGCCACAGTTAATAGTCGTATGGCGCACTTGCCCCTGATCCATATATAACCAACCTTTTTTGAGAATAAGTTTTACTAATATGAATTATTATTATTAAAATGTTATACTTAACAGCAGAATTTTTGTACTCAAGGTATTTTGTTTTGAGCCGACTTAAATAAAAGGGCGTATTAGTTAATTCGTTTTTACAAAAGAAAAACTGAAATATCTTGGTCTAGAGCAACTTTACGTGAATAGGTTGCTGTTCGATCAGGCACGTTATCTGGATATAACGCAGCTAAAACATATCAAATGTCACAAGGCCAAATTCTAAGTAATTGAGTTATAACGCATTCAAAATTGTTAATTCCAAAATTTTTGTATGTTTTTTTTTAGTTTTAGAAATAAAATGGATTTTATATTAGGGCTAACATTTTTTTATTCCAACATATCCGCACACAAAACTCTAACATAGCAAAAAATTATATATCAATAAAAATTCTAAAATGTTTTCAAGCCAAAAATTATATATCAATAAAAATTCTAAAATATTTTCAAGCCCTGATTTACATATATATGGCGCACTTACCCCGAATTTGATTTGACAGCCATAGTTTGTTATAATATTGATTGATTAAAAATTATCCAAGAGCAATGCGTGTAAAACTTATTTCTCTATGGACTAAAGTGAGTGTTTTCTTTATAATGTTTCATATTGGCGTTTTTTTTTACACAGGCGCACTTACCCCATTTCCGGAGGCAAGTGCGCCTACTACCATTTTTTTTTACTTTGAGCAAAATATTATTAATTTATGGTCCGATTTCCTTGAATGGCTATAGGTTGTTATCACAAAATACCAAATATTTTTAAATTAATAAAATTACATTCTTAAGTCAGCACAAAAAGAAATTATTTTGCATTGAATCCAGCTATGAAAATTTTATGGCGCACTTCCCCCGACTGACCTTACTTAATAAAAATCTTTAGGTTAGCAAACATCTAAGTAATTAATTCAAAACTAGAGATGGGCTGATATATCTTTCACCGGTATTTTCTCTGAATGACTAGGAAAACTACATAAGACTTTCAGAAGTAATTTTAATTAATTATTGAAGACGATGGTGTAATCTCACAACATTGGTTTTAGTAATCGTTTTGAGGGTGAAAATAAGTATAAAAACGTCAAATTCAAAATCTTACTTAGAAGTTAGATACCTATGTTCAGTGTATATAGGTATATTGTACCTTATAAGATGCAAAATCATTCTCAATTCAGTTGATGGTCGTAACTTTCCTTTAGGCTTCAAATTATAATTAATGCTACGCCTTCGTTCATTAATAAATAGGTACTTATATCGTTCTTTATAAAACTTTTACATGTTATAAGACATGTAAAGGAATTAAAATCCTTTATTTTAATTTATTATACTTTCACATGTTAACTGAAAACTGCGTATTTTTAGAAGCATCTATAAGCCGCCATGACACGGATCGCATCCGGAAAGGCTTTTATTTTATTGTAAATGAACTTATTCCGGTGTGCCCCAGCTGCCTCGGAGAAATAATCTACAGAGTTGCGCATTTCAGCTATCGCCATCTTTCGCACACATTGATTTTGTATATCGCTAACTCTTTCACCACATTAAACCTTTTCTCCTACTCACACGTTCGGCATATTAATATTGTTGTCTCCCTCATTCAAGGGGTAGTATAATATAATAATGGGTGTTTCGCCTACAATTTTCTGGTTTCCTAATACTAGCACTCGATTGTGTTATTCTTGGTATCGACAATTCGAATTAATGAAAGCGATAACTCGGCGCCAAAATTCAAATAACGGATATTTTTAATAAACGATCCTTATTTTAATCTTCAATCCAGCCTCTAGAATATATCTGGTGGTGGTGGTAAGATATTTGTATGTAGATTATAGGATACTTGCATCGGCTCGGACAGTAACCACCGTATGCAAGGTTTATAAACCAACATAGTTGCCCATATAGGTACGTCGCGTTCCGGGTTCAAACTGTATATTTGACTTTAAACAAGCCGGCATAATTGTGTCGACTGGTAAGGAATAAACAACCCTCGTCAGTGAATATTCTATCTGGATTCTAATCCACTTACCATCAGATGCAGTAGGGCCACATTGCCGAGGCCGTAATAAGAAAATTATGTTTATTAAATAGTCTGCTATACATTCACAAACAAATTTTATATGGAAAAAAGCATATTTTATCTCCACCTACAGCTCTAACATTGCGTCGGCAGAAAATAAAAAAAACTGCGATAAAATGCGTTTAATAGTTTTATTTCAATTTCTTACGTTATATTTATCATGTTATGAACAATTTGGTAAATAAAAACGACTTTATTCGATTATATGAAAGGTGTTCATTTTACATGCAAAACAAATTATATGTAAATAGGATTGTTTACAGTTTGCATGTGTTGTTTACAGTTTATGTGAGGCACATATATGTACTACGCACAATGCACATGTGGGGTTAGAAAATAATTTTAACGAAATTAATGATTCAATGTCTGTGTCCACTTTTGTGTGTAATTTTTAACAACAAGATTAGATTGATATGCCTGCGACATTTCCTGAACGAAATATTTTATTCCATAATATTTAACTACGTACAAACTTTGTAAACTCTGATAAATGTCCGAGCATGGAAAAGGTATTATCCGTTAAGAAATTCAAAGGACGCAATAAATCAGCGAGGACGTTCGTAAATCTTTTTTCTGGGCATAATGTGAAAGCGGTGGGTTCTTTGATTGTGTGTAACGATTTCGAATTAGTCTTCTTAAGGTTTTGATAGCATTTTCATCACTGCTTTTTATAAATAAATATTTTATAGAAATTTGTCACGTCACGATTTGAATAATGGATTATAATATTTATTCGAAGTTTAGTTTTTTACTACTAGCTTTGCCGTGCGGCTCCACCCGCGTATCGCGTTTTCGTGATTAAAAGTAACTTTAGTTGGAGTGAAGTAGTCCATGAGGGTGTATTTCTAGAAAACCGGTTTTATGCAAAAAAATATCAGTTGCTAAGCAGCGAGCGTACTATATGATCGCTGTTGCCAGGCGATCATCTCTATACTGATGACAGGGCGGTGTAGCTCTATGGTCGATGACGTCATACTCTTATTTTTTCATTTCCAGGGTGGTGCCAGTATAGCCATATATTTTAGGAGCTAAATATAGGTGTAAGCCTACAGGATTTTATATTCTATGTTAGTGATTTGAGAACTTGGGTTTGAACGATATTCTTAGGTGTATCATATTATCTAGCTATTCCTCATTACGTTTATCTAGTACTTAGGTAATTCATTGTATTATATTTGAAGTTAAAAAAACATAAATAACTTTAGTACTTACTAAATTCCTGTTGATGCAATAACGGCGTGGAAGAAAATTTTTTGACGCGCATAATAAAGACAAGGTTCGTTGCATGGGTAGCTACCGATACTATTAAACTGCAATTCATTATTTTATCAGATACAGTAAATATTCGCTATAATTAATTTGCAGTATGACGTCATCATAGCCAACATTGGCAACATTACTGTCAAATAAAACCTCGCGCTATATAGGTTAGGGGTCAGTAACCGGTAAGGGTGGCTTTTCACCCCAGTACTCGGCACGAGGCGCGTCTCTAGGGCTGCTATCATTAAATAAGGGCGAGATCTCGAAAGACTTGGAATGGCGAGCTTAAAGTCGAAAATGCGATGATACTAGCTGTTCCCACCATAGTAAAGGAGAATATTGTTGTAGTAATGGTCAAAGCGATATGACGAATGACGATAGACGAAAAGTTACAATGAGGAAATCCTTATCGTAAGCATTACTGTTTTAAGACAAAATATTTTACGCGATGTTCTAAATTTCTGTACCCGGTCAATACCGTTTTCCTCACTGCGTGGATTTAGCGCAGCATCTATCAAAGCATATTATGAATATATATTTCTCCAATGATTGACTTTCCAACTGCGTGAGAATGTACTGTTTGTTTTATCGTTTGTAGGAGGCGTAAGACACAGAGAGCATTTATCTCAGCATCTACATGATTAAATATTTAAAAGAAATCCTAACTTAAACAACTAGAGTATGTTATAACATAGATATTAGTTACTTTTATTATGGATTCACTATACGGCCGTGCTAAGCGCAAAGTATTTCAAGATAATCGAAGTTTTGTAAATATAGCTTTAAAAGTAAAATTGAGATAGAGAAAACTCTTTTAAGGTTTTTTTTAACAAGTTCTATACAAGATACCGTTATTTAGGTAAGTTCATTGGATGGGCATTTCTTTAAGCTATCTGACGCAATAGAAATCAAGATTTTGTTTTTTTTTAAATACCGCTTTTGAGCTTCGCACGGAAGTATAAAGCTCTCACACTGTTTAAGTCAGGACGAAATAATATGCTGTGTTTTTACCAGTATTTATTATTATTGTTTTTCCTCCACCTACTTACTTACTTCGTGTCTCCAAACGTAATTCGTTTGAGTACTTATTGTAATACAGTTATGCAGTAAACATAAACATACCTTCGTGAGTTTGTAATAATGCTTTAGGGCACATATTTTATGAACATTTTATTAGCGATTCAATTGAATTTTCAATTCAAACTGCTACCAAAAAGTTAAATTTCTTACGTACCATAAAAACTAATATCCTGAATTAAATACTTCTAGATTTCATTTTTTATCAGATATAAACGTGGCTGATGCACTCTTTTAGGCTAAAAGGCGGAACCCTAGCGGCGCGAGGTGTGAGGGGCCGCCGATACGCCGCCTCTCGTATATATCGTGCGTCCAATGTTGCAAAGGACTTTTAAAGTAGTTTCTCTCAGGACCTATGCTGTTCGGATACGTGGTTTTTGTCTATGATCAAACCGACCGAACCTATTAAGAAGTTTAATTGAAAAGCGCAACAACGAGCATTCTGAGTGTAACCGGCAGTACCTAAGTGCTTCTTCCCATAGGATACTTGTAAATTTAGGGATTTTGTATTCACAGCTTTTAGTTTGTAAGTTCGCTATTCAGTAATATATATCGTAGACAAAACAATTGTAATATAAGTATTGAAACTGGAAACGAACATCAGGCGCTTTATTTAATTTTAACTATTGGAGTAGTGAAACGTGCGCTAATAGCTTCATATGTCTATGAGAGTTTGTTTACTCTTTATAAAAAGGTCACTCGAGCAAGTGGATTACCTTACGGAATTTATACCCATTCATGAGGACGAACAATACCAGACCAGTTGTGAATACCTATATGGCCTAAAATCAAGGAATGGAGTGGAAATTTGAGGTTACGCACTGGTTTTCTGGTAGGTAATCATTAATTTACCCGTTGTAATTTCTGTTACTAGTGCTATTATAATTGATGTAGGTAATAGTTTTCATCACACAGGAAAACTTTCAATTGCTTTTGCTTTAATTTTAATGAAACCCAAATTAAATGAATTAAGAAAAATTCGTACACAGAAATCGATAGTTGATTGAGGGGTGCTTCATTGAGGGTGTGTGGGTGTGGTGTGGTGCCGCGCAGGCGCGTTGCCCGCGGGGGTGTAGTGTGGTGCGGGGGCGGCAGGGGCAGGGGCGCGGAACACAGGCTCGGCCACGCCGCGTCACACGCCCGCCAGCCGCCAGCGCGCCCCGACCATATTGTCCTGTCACAGCAGTACTGCCTGGTTACTGCTGCGCCGGGACAAGCGGTCGTGGCGTCGCACCATCATCGTCACCGCCACCGTCGCCGATCCCGTGCATTCTTCTCTACACAGACTCAGCAAGTGTTGTGTGTTGACTGACAGTGACAGTGCTTACATATCCCGTTTATAAATTTTCTAATCCATTTCACCGTGTAATAGCATTAAACTATTATTTTTTCAGTGATGTTCTTTTTTATTTCAATGTATTTATTCACTGTGCAAACTGTCAGATGCTTGTTATTTCCTACGAGATTAAGGCCGGAGGGTGCATGTATCGAGCGGCGTAGGACGCATGCGCGCGCCATCTTCACTGCACCCGAACTTACGGCCATTTTCTTTTGGGGGATAATTTTATGTTTTTCCAACCCCTTTATATGAATTGTATTGATCTGTTCACTCTATTTCATGTAACTCATGTTTATTCCAGCTGTATAAATGTATTTGATTGTAATTTCTGTGGTTAGCACGCTGATTTAATGCATGCTTAGTAGTAGTTTACCAAAAAATCTTAACAATTACAAATTTATCGAGCTTTTAGTCTATGTAGAGTTCTTTTTTTTACCTCTCACGTACTAACTACTGCCACGTGGCATGTGCATTTTAGAAATTCACTTCTACCACACTTTTTCTATATTATCAAAATGTGTCATCATCCACCAAGTTTTGTCTTTCTCTGCTAATGTAGATAAATTCACATTTATTGATTTAAATGTAACCCATACTTGCTTATTACAGTGCACAGTATGTGAGCCCATCTATTTATTTTTGGGGCGTAGTCTACTATATTGGCTTATTAAGATTTTGAACCATATGCCGCCAAGGTATTTGTAATCAAATATAAAAACTTGGTACTAATTGATATTTGATTCTTCTTCTTTAACATTAGCATTATAGTTTTATGAAACTCTTAGCTGTTAGTATTTTCTTCTTGTGGTAAAAGCATAGCCCAATAATACTTATAATTTATTTTTAGTTATTTTAGGCTGTTTAGATGGGGTTTCATAAAACCCCCCCTGAACAATTTCATTACAAAAAGAACGCACATAGAGTAGAAATAAGGACGCACCGTTGAGTTTAGCCTACAGTTTAAAAAGATATTAAGGTCTTAAAGATTATTTGCACGTATGTAGGAAATAATTATGTATGTAGACAATATAAATAGGTTTGCCTGATTACCAATATATTTTACACCTGGGGAAGATGGATGTTAAGATTTGTGGATCAGATTTAGTGCGTTACAATATTTGTATTTATATTACAGTTATTTTATATTTTATTACGTGTTCTTAAGGACTTTTACTTAACGACCTACACGTGCATTTTTTTTATATTAATCTAGATATTAAATTAGCGTTGTAGTAAGTTTTTTTATGTTTGTTAACGCCTAATCTGACAATTTTAGCCATAAGCTGATGGTTTTCAAGCTATTTAAAACCATCTTTCATTTTGAAGCGTTAAGAAATGTATGCTGACGTAACAGCCTTTACAAAACATTTTGTCAAAAATTATGGGTTGCGTCAAAGTTAGGAAAACATGTAAATTAACTAAATTGAATTTAATACTATTTTAATAAATTTGATATAATATTTTTAAGGTCATTTGTTTCACAGCCTGTTGTTGGTTACCACGTCCCATAGTTTGTGAAACTATTGACATTATAAATATTTGTGACTATTTTATGATAATAATAAGAAAGTATTTTGTTTAATAAAGTGTAAACTTTAATATTAAATCATGGTTTATTTTACTATATTGCAATTCACAAAAGACAATCCTTCAAACAAATTGTTCTCCTAGTTTGATTAATCGGATAAATTAAACATGGCTGATATCTGAAATTGCAAAAACGAATTTTACAGTAAAAGCCAATAATAACCCAAATAAAACTCGATAATTGTACTATATACTTTAACTAAAGGTATATTTATATAGGCAGCTTAATCTCTATAATACAGTGAGACACCATATTCTATGTATATCACTTCAATGATGTATTTCAGAACTAAGATTAATTTTTTTTACCGATAGGTCTCAAGGCAGTATAACACAAAAATAAAAATTAAGTAGGTACGTAATTAATTTTAGAACATTGTGTAAGTATAAATGACATAAAATACTCCAAACAATTTAATATTTTGCTTACAAGTTAATTGATCTTATGGATTTGCAACTGGTATACTAATGAAAGAACAATAATTTTATTTATACATATTACATTAAAATATATTTCACTACTCAAAGTAATTAAAATTCTCTGCTATATCTCTAAAGCATTATAGTCTAACGATAAAATAACGTAAAGAATGTGACGTTGACCATCAAGTCTTAATTGCTAATTGCTCTGGATCAAGGGACACCAGATCTTAATACGTGTCGCTACGGTTAGTTTTGCATTAGGTGGATAGAGGGCGCTACGTGCTTGAATTCACCTAAGGAGTTTAACTTCGTGCGTTCACCCAATTAAATGAAAAGAGAGTAGGACGCTAGATAATTGCTGAAGTTATTAATTTTACAGTAATTATTTAAAACTAATTAATTAATTTGTCATGATTAAAAATATGAATTAAAACCGTAAAATTTTGTAATTTCATAATTATTCAGGTTAAGGAGAGTCTAGATATTAATCCTAACATTTCAATACCTATTAATAATACCTAATTTGACAAATTTAGTGACTAAATCAAAAATTTAAGAGTACTCTATATACATATTATATTACAACGACCTTTAATATGTTTTTAGTAATTTTTTTCTCGAGGGTCAACTCCATGAAAAATGCCTTATACTTTTACAAGTCTAAGGAAACTTAACATTCCCTATCGCTGGCATTATTTTTTTAAATATTCTGTTTTTTTTTTTAAAATAGTACGCAAGCATACAGATATATATGTGCTTTGAAGCCGGTGATGTCTAACGGCATGCTGTGTGACTTTACCAATTAAAAAAAACCCTGATGTTTAGCTGCTTTTTGGTAGAATAGGAAATCACAGATAGGAAAACTAAAAAAAATCTTAAGACAACTGAAATATGCGTTTCATTTGTTCTTTGCGAAAACGGTAGTGCTAATTAAGAAGTAAGGACTAATGGCAAAAATCACATAACGGTTTTCTTTTAAAGTTTCTATTTTTAAAAATATTACATAATAAATTATCAAATCGAATATCTGATAATTATTATTAGAACGACAATATAGACTTTCTGGATATTTATGGTACTACTCTTGGTAAGACCTCTGATGTGGGCGGAGCTGTGAATAGCAACTTCCAGGTTATATTTGGTATAGCCTTATATAGAACTAATTAAACATCAAGGCTTTTATGACATAGCATGAGCATCAATAAACGGTCTAATGCCACCGCGCCTTAACCACGCCTAGAGAAATCTATTAGATGGATCAATCAAACCTTTTTTCACAAAACACACTTACTGACTTCGCTATTTTCAACTTACGGTACTCTGTCTCCCTCTATCGCGTTAATAAACTGTATTTGCGACAGTTTTCCACACCGTCACTGTATTTTTTTTTATTTGTTTTACATTGGTAACATTTTCCCCGCTTCATTAGGCTATCGGAGAAACTACTGCAATGGGTTTGCTACACATACTATTGACTTTATAGTAAGTAACTAAGGTTGAATTTGGTTTGTAAGAGAGAGTTACAAAAAATGCTACGGTAAAGTTCTTATAACGGTGATGTAAGCGTTTTTCTTAGTTTTTTACGGAGTCCCTAAGAGTAAATTGATAGAGGAATTTTTTTTTTGAAACGACAAGATTGGCACAGTTGATTACTTAATGGCCAGAATCAATGAAATTTGCCGTATAAAAACTAATCGATTATTCACACCCCCAATAATGTGGCACTATTTAGGTACGCTACTAAAAAAAAACTCGAAATATAAGGGAGAGTTACAGAGTCGTTTATATAAAAAATATTGCGTATAATATAAGTTATTTTTACGTTTTAAAAGTGATATAAATATCGCTGTTCCATTCTTTCCGTTCTTATTGTCGCCATACATTGAGTATAAACATGGGTCTGGATTTCGTTTGACACAATAATAAAATCAGGTTTGTAATAATTTCTCAATATCGAAAGAGTCGTCTTTAGTATTAAGATAGTTTAGGCCTTTCATCCGCTATACTGGCCAATTTCGAGTCGGATGACTTTACACTTTCGAAATGCAAGCGGAAAAAGACGCTATAAAATAATATCCGAATATGAATTTAAAAATCTTTATGTTCGCCAAAGAGTCTAGTTATCAGATTGAATGCTAACCTCGGTTTTTTTTGTTTTATGCTATTACATGACATCTGTACGGTGATGGGATATTAAGCCGTTTTCCAACAGCACCTTGCTTTTATTGTTACCTTGGTGGCATTCAAATGCCAATGTCTTGTAAATTACTTATTAACGAAGTTTGAACATAAATAATGTAAAAATATTAAAAATGTTAGCAATTTGTGTGGTAGATCTCTCTCTATATTTTGCATTGTATTATAATTATTTATCCTAATTCTTAATGTGTACGTGTCTTAGTATAAAATCTAGTTAATTTATACTAGACGTTTTATAGTGACTAAGTCCAATTGACAAGTGCTCTTGGGCGCGGCAGTTAGGTATAGCTTTACTAGCTTCAAATAGTTATAATGTATAACGCCTAGACCGAGACAATACCACCAAGAATATATGATAACAATATATTAGAAACTCCAAACTTCAATATAGTATTATAGTCGTGTACCCCAGTTTACCTAAACCGACCTAACAATGTGAATTCTCGTCCCAAATTTTGTTTACTGTTAAATTCCTAGACTGACGTCATGTAAATGACAGCTTGAAATTTACCGTATGACATCTGAGGTATGACAGTAACAATGTTTTTTTAGGGTTTTTGATGTTGTTACATGCGGTTTGGGCTTAAGATTAATAGCACTTTTCTTTATGAACAATTGTAGGTAGTTTTGACTAAGAATCTTTTAATTAATGGTCAATAAAGTCCATCACACACCCCTTTTGAATTGTATGCACGTAAATTACAATTATATGTATTTAATACTAATGTGTAATCTATTAATATATGGAATTTAATTAAATACCAAATTTCCAGTATCTCTCTTTGTCCTGGGGTACCCCATCAGGACAATGTCGACTATAACTCATACATCTGCGGTAAACAATGGCGGTCGTTTTGTCGCGGTCTCTTGGATCTGCGTTTTATAGTCACGAAGCTATATCATAATTTACGTCCCTATTTTACGTAGGGTTGACAAATAAATATTTATTTTTACGAAAAATAAAAATGAATAAATAAAAAAAAAAGAATCGATGATATAGTAATTCTGCCTTGGGCTATATTCATGAACATTCTTCACTTAAGACCTATTTTTTTAAAGTATTTTATTGGTATAATAAAAAGAAACCTTGGTCTGTGTATTTAAAATTATGCAAAAGGAAACATAAATACCTTGGATGTCATATTACGTATATAGAATCTGTATTGTACTTATAGCACACGGAGAAAGCTAAGCGTAAAATAATAATATACTTATGCTCAATAATTTCGTTCTGAATTTAAAAAATTTAATCTACTTACTACACAATTTACTTATTTTTTTTTTCAATTATGAATTCTGATGTAGGACTTATTAATAAAGTTCCAAAGACAATGCCCCAACTCACATTATACCCACGCCTAGATAATGGGGTACTTTTTGCCGCGTCTCTCCGGACCTGCGTTTTATGGCGTCACGAGTACGACAGGTCTCGCATCATTTACGCCAATATAGGGTCAGCAATAATATATTATTTTTGCTGAATACTGGGGATTTTTTTTCACTAAGTATATATAAAAAAAACTAACGTCCTACTAACCTCACATGTTACCGTATTGAAAAAAAAACACTATAATCAAATTCCTAATTTAATATTTTATTTGAGCTAGTAATGGTTACTAAATTCTAGAGTCATCGTTAACCCTATTTTCTAAAGTCTAAAGGATCTACGTTTATGATTATCTCAGATGATAAATTATTTAATAAATGTTTTATAAGTTTATATTACATTCAGGAAAAGTATGCTGGGAAACTTTGATAGAAAGAATTATATTTTTAGCTAGTATTATATATTTGTGATAACCAAAAAGTGAGACACTTACTGAAATTCAATATCACATTTCATACTCAATATTGATTCATTTGCAAACGAGAAAAATGCTTATACATGAATCAGATTTATCGGACCTTTTCCTACGAAAATATAACTTGCATTGTCGTTAATGTTTAAAATACATTTTTATAGCGTTAAAATTACTTTATAAATGACTTCGTTTACATTATACGATATTCTGATAAAATTGGGATGGTTCGAAATGACGTTAAGATGTCGCTTGTGCCGAAACGGGATCCGCACGAATGAATTCATGTTATTTACGATTCACGTAATGGTGCCTACAGGTTTCTGCTTCGGTAATAAAACGAGACTTAATGACTGTAAAATATAGCACTTTCATAGTTACGCTACGAAGAAAATATTAATTGTGTGCTTAACAATTACCTACACATTTACGGAATTAACTTGTTTATATAAATTAAATTCCGGAGGATACGGTTCAATAACTTTCACTAATCAGTAATAATTTAGGTTATATTTATGTTTAGTACCTGATCCACATAAATTTTCATACCTTATTATAACTAATTAGTAATTACTATTGAAATCACCATTCAAAGGCAACTTTAGACTCTACCTGTGGGCTCCAAAGTTAGTAGATACGCGTAGTAGTAAATGTTGTAAAGGTTCCATTAGTGACTTTTATTTTCTTTTAATAATAAAATAATACCAGTAACGAAAGGTACCTGAAACAAAATAAAAAAAATAAGTTATTTCAAGCTTTACAATATTATTGACAACGCCATCTATTGGCTTGGAAACGGATACAGCATGAAGTATTACGTTTATTTTTAGACTATGTGGTGCCTGAACATTCCGCTAGGTGGCGCTTTTCAGAATAGAGTTATTGATTTTTGCGGATAAAACGACGCGGGGTAGAGAGGGCAGAGATTTTAATTGAAACACAAATCTCTTCACGTCTCTGGGTTAAATTTGAAACATATCAATAATTGTGAATTCAGATTCCTCTCTTAGTTTATCATTTTCTTTTCTTAGATTGAAATAAACTTCGAATAATCATAATAATATTATTTTGTATCGAATATAATTGTTATTGAAATGCTTTTGGGGTTTTTTATATTTAAGGCATGCCAATAAGAATCGTCAAACCGGGCGGAAATGATTTATTTTTAAGTGCTTATAATATAGAGCTTTTAGCTTGAAGATTCGACTCTTCTATCAGCATTACAAATGACGCATCGCACACCAAGCCATAATCTCTTGTATCACGGATGTAAAACCAGTGAAGGCAAATAAAGTTTCCATTCGAGTATGCAAAGCCCATGAGAGCATGGTATACGAGTTCCAATAAGCAATAACCTGGCGCAGAGGCTTGCCGAGACACGCGCGCCCGTAACTAAGCACAGTAAGGCGGTATAATGAACATGCCAGCTGTTGTTTTAGTACTGATGTACAGCAAATAATAGACAAATGTGACGACAAACATAGCTCTGATTTCAATCTTGGCTTATCTGTGTCGTGTGTATAAATTGACGACTCTATTTTTATAGGTATAAAAAGCATTATAGAAATTTCTTTCGGTAGATGGTTTGGCTTTATCCCTGGTATTGCTGGCGTCCATGGGTGACGGTAGACATTTACTCCAGGTGGGTCAGCTCGTACCTTTTAAGGTAAATGAAAATTAAAAAGCAAATATATCAGATACGAGGAAATATTAATTGTCCTTCTGTCTGTGTATTATACTAGTGACTTTTTTACATTCTGTTTTTTCTCAGCCTATTAAGGAACCTCTTACCGCACTGCACCGTAACTGCACTAATGTAAACGTATAATATAGGGTATAATCGTATAGCATAGGGTGATAAACACGATGATTGACGAATCTATTTTTTTCTGTTGGCTTTGAAATGTTAAAATAACATGCTACTTTAGATGTCTTTCAATTTGGCATATTAGAGGATAACTACAAATACCTTTTTGTTTCATTCTTATACCTCATAAAACATTTAAATTTTACTAAAGGGAAAATAAGGAGCAGGTAATTAACTTTTTCAAGCTATTATAATGGTTATACATTATATTGGCACTTAAAAACCTTAAATACCCCGTTTAAGCATTTTCGGGAGTTACCCCATCACAGCCACGTGTGATTTTTATGACATATTTATTCTAATCAGCAGGGGTTCGGTGAAAATCGTTCATCATGGTCGCCGACGGTCAATTTTTAACACCTGTTAGGGGATTTTGGGACCCGTGTCCGTCGCTCGGGTTAAATGATTTAAAAAATCGTTGAGTTATAATATATTTACCACATGTGCTGACTAAAAAAGTATTTAATATGAAAAAAAACCTTAGTATCGAATACTTAATATATTAAAACTAGTTTGTTTGCAATAATAATTATATATCACCTTTTGTATAATAGCACCATTTTTGTATTATTATACTGTACCCATCCAGGGCTCGATCTTGCTCTGTTAAAAATGTTAAGGCATTCGTCCATCGTGCTAATTTAGTTCAGGTCTTTACATAAAAGTACATAATATTAGAAGGATGTTAAGCAAGCCGCCCGATCTACTATTCTCTCTTGTTTGCCAGCACAATATAGAAACCAGACTAATGCTTTTATTTTAGCACTTTGTGCATTTGATTCCCTTACAAGACACGTAGATAAAAATATGTGAATACAATATATTAATATTGTTATATAATACTCTCAATATGCATTGACATGACGCTATATACCTATAGATAGATCTTCTGTATATTGTAGACTTTTACACTGGGATTTATAAAGATGTTCTGCAGCCCTCATGTATCTGCGTTATGTTTGTCAGCTCGCATGTGCCAAATAAACCTATACATGAAATTTCGGTATGTGGAAGGACTTCACAATAGCTTGAATATTTATACGAAAAAAAAAATTTTTTTTTAATAAGATTTTCGATCCACGTCATCACACTCAAACACAGTATGGGATTATAATTTATGGTCAGAATTAATTCGGTTAAAAATAATATTTTTTATTTGAAATGTATTACCTTGGACATATTCATTTACTTATTCCCATCATATAAAAATACACAAAATGTTATTTTGATACAATAGAAGGACAATAATAGCTCTAATTCATTGAATACATTTAGGAGAGTATTTTTTCATATCTTTTATAATAAAAGACTTCCTGTACAGGCTCCACTGAGTCTGACGTAGGCAATAACGATGTATGAGTATAAGAAGGCTCGGGATGTAAACAGAGATCGATAGCTTACCAGACGGACTGACGCCGGCCCTCGGCTATGGGCAGTAGGATGTATAGAATAAATTTTGGGGTATTGTTCTTTTTTACGAGAAAATGTTTTTATAGTAAATGAACTAATAGAACCTAACAAAAATATTAGGTTATATGTTTCTATCCGTCCCAAATTTATTTTAACAATCATTCATAGGATGTGAGGACTGGTTGATAAATATAATATTTTTATGGAGAATGGATCACACACCGACGACTGAGTTTCTTTGGTTTGTTTTCATAAAATAGAAACTGTATAAAATGGCTACAATCAGCTCAAAATGTTATGGTTATCGCGAAAATTATTGCACGTGATATTTGATTCGCTGTTTCTGCCATGGCAAAGTTTGGAAACATTCATAAATTAAATAACTGCATTTGTAAAAAATCAATACACAGCTTGGTGGAGACGTCGCCACGTTGCGTGATCTCCGCGCCGCAGGGGCCGGAATTACCCCAAACTCATTTAGTTCCCCAATTTTAATAACTAAGTACCTAAAATTGATATACCTTATCTGACATAAATTATTTACGACACGTATTTTGCTGCAGATTTGTGTCGTGCTTAATAATAATTGGTACAAGTGCAATAACATTTATGTCTGATAAGTTGAATTAGGTACTATAACATTGCAGACTATCAACCCCGGAACTGAGCCAAGTTCGAAGAATTGTAGTTTCCGTCTGGTTACACAAAAACGTATCAGACTATTCTTTGGCGAGATTCGACGAAGAGACGTAGGTAGGCATTGTTCTTGCCGCGTTTTATCTTTTTATTTTATGTAGTAGGCCATCCATTATCCAGTACAATTATAAACACACCAGAAAATATTATAAAAAGTCCAAAAAATGGCTACTACGGGAAATAATCACTGTGCCAGAAATATAACTTTGTCTATACATTAGTAAGAGGGTTAGGAAATAGATATGTGTAAAAAAATGGTATGTGCCATAACACTACAAAGAGAATGGTACAGTGCACACAATACTAATTTATAGCAAAACTTGATTCCATGGCATATCTAACGCGGGGCAAATCCACACACTATCTACATAATGAGACAGCGTGAGTTATGGATGCAGCGCTATCTCCAATGTTTGTACTGGCATAGTGTACCATTGAATATTGACGATGTTTGGTTCGATAAGGATCACTGTAGGTAACACTGGCGAGGCTGTCCATATCAGCCGATTCCTATTGGGTTGGCATTTGCAAATTAATTTTTTTTTTTTTAAATATCATGATTTCTTATGCGCATAATAGGTATATTAATGATGAATGATTTTAAAGTTAGGACTAATCTGTTTGTAGTTTTTTTTTATTAAACTGACACATTGAACACGCTGTAATCTGTTAACTGAGACAAAAATTCGTCAAGTTTTTAAAAGGGTCCCTGTTAAGAAACACCCTTGGCCACTGGTAGGTAGGTAGGTACACCAGGGTGTAACGGTGGATTGTATTTAGGATACACCTTACTACATCTCTAACACTTATTAGTGCTCTCACACTAAAAAAGGACTTTCTCATTAATCCATAGGTAAAAGACTTCCTAATTACAAAAGCAATAACTACACTATGATATTTGCATTGAAGATAACTCCCTAATTAAATATAAAAGATAATTTCCATGTCATTATATAACAATTTGAGGAACCCTAAAGCTAATGTTTTATTAATATAAATCGTGATTTGATGTTTGTAAAAACAAGATAATGTCTCAGCTAGCTAAAATTCGTTAATCCAAAGTTAAGTGCGGTGACAACTGTGGTCTAAGTTTTGGAGTGCGAAATAATTTATAGAGTAACTTCTAAGTTATATAAAACTCTAATATACATGTACTTTAAAGCTACAAATTATTTTTTAATCAATAGTATATTATTAAAATTTCTGTATATGATTACTTCACCTTATTTAATATTAGAATATATATTCTGAATAAATTAAAAAAGGATAGACTTTATTATATAATAATTACAGGCCATATACCGCCTTATACAAAATAGATGCAAATCACACGAACGTTTCTGCATAAGCGGAAATTGAACCCTCGATCTTTCATTTCTCAAACATATTATCGCACGCAGCGATGGGATGAAGAATCTATAACAGAAAGACTTTTCATTACTAGTTTTCACTCGCATAATATGCGTACATACTTAGCGTGCATGGTTTTATTTTAGTAATTTTTTCAACAATAATAGTTATAATTACTCCTCTCACCTTACTTGCCTACTACACAGAAGGACAAAGAACAAAGTAAATCGTAGTCTCTATAATACAATTGAATATGGGCCAATCTTAAGATTTATATCTTGTATAAGAAATGTCGCTGTAAATTTCCTCATCATTATCTGAAAGTTCTGGTTCCACGCAAAACTAAGCTTTTACGAATTACAAATAAAGTATATATTTCTGTATAAAAACCAGTGGGTGTGTGAAATTCGATCAACATAAAGAGGGATTTGATACCTAGTATGGTGATGTCTCGGTAAGATCTGTAAGGAAAAAGGAAAAAAGGAAAAATAATGAATAGACCGAGCGTGCGGCGCAGGTTTAAGGTTAGAGATTTTGTAAACTTTACGCATTTCTTAAGATATGAAAACTTTGCGGAACAAGCCCGGTAAGTACTTTAGCAAGTTTAATGTAAGTAATTTATTTTTAAGTTATTCGAATTTGTTCCACTCACAGAATATGATGTTCAATTAAAATAGAATTAACATGCCTGAACAAGCTCGGTACAGATGGGGATATTAAAAGTGGTAATTAGATGTGGGCATCATATCATTTTATTGTTATGAAACCAATAAAATCAGGTTGTGATTATATTTATTGCATTCTATATATTCCGATTGCAAAATATTTGAAATGCAATATAAAAAAAACATCCATTTAAGATCTATGATCACATTTACGGACACAGCTATAAGTGTTGAATTTATAGCATCCCTCTGAATGCGCCGGTATTTAAAAATTGCAAATAATAGCGAAAAACTTACTCATTAGGTAACGTCCATCAATTATCGATTATCGATTATCGATTCTGCTTTTCTTTATGATTGTATAAGTATTTTAGTCATTAAACGTTCTTCATCCGAGTTTTGAACTCTCGGCCCCAAACCTTACATAACTCCAATTTAATTATAAGCTAATTGATATTGGTGCTATAAATAAATATATTTCAGACAGACTAAAACAGAATTAGGCTAGATTCGTCGGCAGTGTGGCCAGCGCGCCATGATCAATATAAGTGGTGGTCGGAGCGGAAATAGTTTGGTCTATTCGGGGCCGAAACTGGGACGCGGTGCAGTTTTAACTAAGGGTTAAATGTAATTTCAAAATTTTCATAACTTCGTAACTAAAATACAAAAACTGGGCATTGGAATGAATGCAAGTTTCAGGTTATTTTTATGAGTGTTATCTTGGAAGCCGTATTTAATGAATTTTTACTGGTTAGTAAAAATACAGAGAAACGCATGTAATGTCTATAGTTTCATAGAAAACATGTGTAGCCTTTTTCAACTGTGTCAGTTTCGTTGATTATATAAGGTCCAGTGTACTGTGAGTGTACGTTGTAATTTAATTTAATAGGAAATGTTATACCATATTTAAGCTCGGTATATGTACGTGTTAAGCACTTCGTTAAATAACAGTTGAAGACACAGTGATGTGTGCACGTATTTTTAAGTTTATTATAGTATTTATTATACATTATCTCCTTGTAAAATGTCAGCAAATATTTGTAGCTATAAAAATAACTATTAACTATAATTATTATTATCATGTAACTTGACCTGTCACAAGTGCAACTTTGTTCTAGACTAGACTATTGGATTATTTTCTTATCTTTTTTTAGTAACTCCTATGCCGCAATCCAATCTAAAGAAGTTGGGCGCGAAGAACACTTCCGCGTCATTAAACCATGGGACCGCTGTAGTTCCGGCTTACGTGCTTCTTATAGTATTAAGTCCTTTAATTAAAGTGTGTAATGTAATTAGGCAGACCAGCATAATAATGGCGATAGTTGAGAAACTGTCTCTTATTAAACATTATGTTATGCAAATTGTAGTAGATTGAATAGAATTCATGTCCAATTTAGTCACATGTGCAGCTCGTTAAAAAATATCTATATGGTATAATTTGATAATAAAATAACGTCATATTTATGTGCTGTTTAAACGTATACCAAGCAGATTTAAATACGTAAATATGACGTGGTTCAAAGAATTACCACTAATGAGGTTCATTTATGTTAGCGGTTTTAAATTTGTATTACAATTTTGTATAAATACGCAGTTAATTTTGAAGCGTGGCGCGCTTTAGGGGAGGCCTATGTTCAGCAGTGGACAGCTGTAGGCTGATGATGATAATAATTTTGGATAATATTTGGTACCTACTTATTTGCTGAGGGAATCAAACTCTTAATGCATTAAACATAGCGCTCGTTGCCGTAATCGATATACCTTATTTATCGAACCAACGCGAACTATGTCATGGCAACGTGTTTGTTCAAAATTTGGGCCTCGAGAAAATAATTATGTAATCGAGTAACGTCATGTTGACTACAGTCATGGAGTTAGCGAAGATTTGATTGATAACTATAAATTGAACATTGATGGAATACGGTGATTAAAAAAATTCCATCGTAAATTTACTAGTGGCAAAAGATGAAATTTTCCGAAAGAGAATCCGATGCAACATACAGGTACTAATATGCATAAATGCGGTCTGCTAATGGTTTTAATGATTATATTTAGATTCTACATAAAAGGAAGCCGGTAGGAATCGGGTTATATAGATCCTTCGCCGCTGAAACTTACCCAGGTAATAATAACTAACGTGAGAAGGATTTCTGAAACTTTTCTTAAGCTATTATAATTATAAAGGTATCTTGTACGGTGACCACAATCAACGCTTGAGACCGCAAAGCCCTTATTTTGGCGTTAGTCCGAATATTAAACGTAAATCAATTACTCAAGCGAGGCTGTCACCGACACTAGCCCCCCTTCCCCGTACACGGGATGGGCGGGTCCGACACATTAATAGCCGCTGTCAACCGCAGAAGAGCAACGCCACGATTATACTTGAGGGTACACAGACAAAGAGAATAAGATTATTGTTGCTCAAACCGCATCATCCTGCGGTTAAGCCACTAAAACTGATAGATTAATTCACGGGGTGACAGATTGCGAGGAATGGCTATAAGCAATTAGATTTGACGTGTTATGGTCGTAAACAAGGTCGTGCATGCCGCGTGTCGGCATCGGTCACGTCGCGGCTAATACGTGTCGCCGTCGCACGCACGTGCAGCGTGACAAACGTAGCAGAAATACTGTAAATTGTCACGGTGCTATTCTGACGCGATAGTTCTAGTTCTTGGTAGATCCTCAGCACGAAGAAGGATTTCTAAAGAAATAGACGACGACCCAGACGTTTACTTGAGCTTAATGGATGTCATGTCTTTTGATTTCAGACAGGCATATAGAGTTTCCGATTCTAATAATTAAGTCTGTTCTTTGTTAGCTATGATAGTTTTAAATTAGCTTTAATCTACGACACATAATCTATTTACATACATACATACATAACATCACGCATTTATCCCCGAAGGGGTATGCAGAGGCGCAACTAGGGCACCCACTTTTCGCCAAGTATGTTCCGTCCCATGATGTGATAGGGGCGAGCCTATCGCCATATCGGGCACAAATTCCAGACTCCGGGCTGATACTGAGTAGAAAAACCCAAATATCACTTTGCCCGACCCGGGATTCGAACCCAGGACCTCAGAGCGCTATTGTACCGGACATGCAATACAACTACGCCACCGAGGCAGTCCGTAGTCCGTCCGTCAGCAGGTATAATCTATTTTACAGTTAGAAACGTAAGGCACCTATCGAATTTAAGTAAATACACTTCTTTTAACATATAAGTACTTAATATAACTATTAACCGCTATAGTAAATATGTAATTTTAAAATATATGTGAAGTATTCTAGAATATACGCTCGTGCACAATACAGGATTCAATCTGCTCTCGACGACGTGACACTATGTAGTAATCGGCCTCGTCGTGTCACGCTAATACACGTCCCACGTCACTGAAACGTGCGATGTGACAAACGCAATGTCATACAAACAGATTGTCACGTTGTACAGAATCAGACTACAGAAAAGACTAGCATGTACTTGCGGGACTTACATAGAAATACAAGGGTTGCTTGTTTGATTTTATTTTGAAGTAGATTATTGATGTTCTGAATGGCATTTCGTATTATTATTCTATTTATCTAGACAATTATTATATAACAAAATTATTACTGCAATGCCGTTTAACCTATTTACCAATCGGTATGTTTTGAATTTTTTGTGTAAATGTGTGTATCAATAAATTATAGTAAAACCATCACTTCCACGGTTGGCAACTACACCTAGAATATATCAATCAAATAAAGTTAATAAATGTACACAACTGTCGCGTATTTACAGCAGGACGACAGAGGTACAAAGGCGGTCGAGTTACGTTCGCCGGACACCGAACACCGCGCGGTCGACAATGCAGGACACGCGACACCTTCGCCAAGGTCTGCGAGCCTGGTACTACCACACACGCGCTTTGTTTATGAATGATCGTTTTTATAGCATTATTTTTTTTATTACGATTATGTAGGCGTATTATTTTGTAAGGTTAGCTTTATACTGTAGATTTGTAATATAAGGGAACTAGGTTTTATCAAATAAATATCAGATCACAATAAACTAGTGATATCTTTGCGTCATTCGACGGTCGCCAGAATTATCCTAGATTTACGCCGACCCCGGAACGAGGCTCGTTGGAACGAAATATTATTACTATGGTAGTTTATCAGCTTGGCTGTAGGATGTTGCTATCCCCGCGCGTACAAAATCGATAGAAAATTCATTGACACCGTGAATTCAAATGATTTTTTATAACTATATTGTAGGAGGTGCACCGCTATAATTTGTCACAATTTCCATGTACTTGGTAAGTATAACGCTAAAAGCTCTAACTTTTTAATATATAGGTCATCTGGCAATCATTACTTTTACGGTTATAATTAACATCTTCCTTTTACTTTAACCATATAAGAGAGTTGCAACGACAAAGCCAAAACAACAATGAGGAAGCCTAACAAGTATCACAGAAATTCACACGAAATCCCCCCTTAGTCCCAATGTATCGACTCTATATAATATCAATAGCATAGTTAAATTAAAAACAACAACCATTTTATCATCACTACATAGTATAAAACAAAGTCGCTTATCTGTCTCTATCTATGTATGCTTAAATCTTTAAAACTACGCAACGGATTTTGATGCGGTTTTTTTAATAGATAGAGTGATTCAAGAGGAAGGTTTATATGTATAATGACATCCATTAAATAGTGGAGAAATATTGCACCCGTGCGAAGCCGGGGCGGGTCGCTAGTATATTATAATACCTAAGTTTAGTTTATAAAATCTGATGTTTATGATGACCTGTACAAGTTCAATGGAAGTAAATGGACTACTAACATGATATCAGCAACTAATGACCGCTAATAAATGTATAAACAATTACTGGAAAGTGGAAGGACGAATCGCCGCCGATCAAGGTGTCGATAGATCAATATGTCTAGTGTGTTTACGAAGTGTAACAGTTGTAATAAACGTGTTTGGCCATGGCTCTAACAAAGGGTGAAGAATAATTTAAATTCTCTAAAGCTGTTGGTTAGTTGTTCATTATTTAAAATACTACACTTCGATATTTTGTTTTTTGCTCAATGTTTATATATTATTACTGTTTAAAATCTCAACACTGAATTCATTAATTTAGTAAACTAAAAGTCAACTAGTCACGGTACACGCAATAAAACAGGAACAAATTGGAAGGTAAATCACTTTTACCTATCTTTTAAAATATTTACTAAACAAATGAATAAGTAATCTAAATTACCTACATTTGCCACGGCCTACGCTGTTACTCTAAAGCCGATGTATTATGACGTCATACCGCCGCCATAATGGCTACGGCGCGGCGTAGCACCGTAGACGGGCTACGGACGTGTCTACGCATCTGCTACGACACTTAGCTCCATTCCGGATAGAATTTATTACGTCCATACTAGCATGAATAATGATATTTGAAGATAATAATATTTGGATACAATTTGTAATTGAGGCTTGGATAATAGCTTTGAATGGCAGCCGCCGTAGTAGGCATTAGTAGTTGTTTCACATTATGTAACTACGAATGAGATTTATTATTATACGCAAATCGTACACACATGCCATCAGCAATTCGCATTCAGAGTATACAAAATATGGTGTTGTTTGTTTTCAAAATATCTGTGGCTCACCGAGAACCGCCGGTGCACGGCTCGCAATTTTTAATTTTCGAACAAACTAACCTGACCTTTTCATTGTAGGCATTTCCAACCTTTTAATTGCTTTCGACATTATCAACATTAGTGTTTACATCACTAGCAAGTCACAAAATTAAGTAGTATCCATGCTTATACAAAAAGACAAGGTTGTTCGAAATATTTCGTTCATTAACAAATTTTGTTATTATACAAAGCGGTTTATGAGACAAATGATACCTTAGGCTAGCAACATACATATAAATAAAACTCTATATCATAGAAGCCAATTCAATGCAATCCTGAAGCCGTACGGTGCGGTGTCAGGTAGAGGACGTGGAGACTTTACTAATGTAATTACTTTTTAATAAGTCTTGACACGATAACCACATCGAAGCTGACTGGGTAAGTTTACCGTAGATCGAAAGGCAATCAGTGACAACGTAGAGTTGACAAGCTTATTGTGTTCTTTATTATGTAACAATGGCAAAAGGTGATAATTATATTCTACATAAATTCTACGTAAAGGTATACAGGCATTGGGTTATAAGGACCCAGCGTCACTGTTATGTGAACTAAATCTGACAAAAACTATTATTAGTGATATGTTTATGGAATAAAGGCGATGTGTCAGAGAGAGATAAGGTTTAAATTTTTATAGCATACATCCGCACTGTAGCTACAATATTAAAAACATCGTTGATGAACTGCCGGCCTTTTTGGGCAACCTGATACTTTATTTATAAAGTATCATCCCAAGACACTTTAATAACGTTTATATAATAAAGATCTTGATAACGGTATAACAGGTTACTTTGTTGAAAAATTAACAACGTATACACAAATGTGTATATGAACAGATATTTGAATATCTCATACGTTTATTACTATTCCAGACGAAAACTACTACAAAAAAAATCAACCAAAAGTGTAGTATAATTTGGCAATCTTTAAAAGTCCTCTGCAGGATTAACAAATCACCCTTTCCCAAGCAAATATTAAAAGATACTTGATCATCATTTTTTTATTTCCCACCTATCGAGTGTCGACTATGAGGACCGCTCAAGTGTCCAACACGAGATAGAACACGGACTAATACGGCTGAGCACCACTCCCCACTCCACTTCCCCCTCGACTCCAAGACAAGAGCTCCGCACACAACGGGGTGCCTCTTATCGCGCGAATATCTGATTTTGCCGATCGCAGCATAAATTTAAATTTTAAAGACACTGGTCGTGTAGTGTGTAAATCCGGCTCGAAGGATCGATTTTAATGTTCCCTTGATGCATCCGTCGGTACATGTATTCGAAAAATAATGACTCACATGAGGAACTTTTTTATCTTGTCGGTGCCACGAACGAGTTTAGTGTCTTTAGTAATGGAGTGATGACAAATTATACCATGCTGCCCGTTACGATTTGTGGGTAGCGGGCAACGGCGGAGAAATACCGATGATACTTCAGCTCGAGAGACTCGTAAGAGCTTCTCAAGGCATTAACTAATCACTCAAGTTTGGCGGGTAGTGTTCTTCGACTCCACTAGAATGCCTTATCGATATTAATAACACTGTCAATTTTGTTTAGTTATCTGCAATTCATGTTATTGAATTATAGTAATTTGAAGTTAGTCGCCATTTATTGGTTGAAAGTTTAAACATTTACAGCGTACTTTAAGTATATCGTTTTAATAAGTTTTTTACCCTTCACATGTAAGTATTTGAGAACGTAAGTAGCCTCTACATCGCAGCGCGACAAATAAAATTTTCAATTAGACAGCTGCGACTTTTAAGTCGACATTAGTATTAGTGGTACATACTTGAAACGTACTTTTATTTTAAAACTTTACTTATAAACTATATAGTGTATACGTTTATTATAGTAATACTACATCATATTTTTTTTTTCAATATTACATATTTTTATAAATGCGTACCTATGTAATTTAAAAAATAAATTAATTGATTTAAATAAAAAAAATGTACAGTAGCAGGTGGAGTTAAGCCAATAAAACTTACTGATAAATATATAATAATTAAATTTATATTATATTATATTATAGGGAACAAAAGGTCCTAATTATTATTAATGATACATTGTACTTTCGTTTTTATATTACCACTTGTTTCTTAAATAAGTAAATAAAAGATATCACTCAAAATAGTAACATAACACTTTCTAAATATCATTAAATATAACAACATAACGTATACAAAGATGATTTAGTAATATCAGCCTGAAGTTTATCTAAACTCAGGCTAATTATGAAAAGATGTGAGCTTGAGCTGAAGCGGTAGACTTCACTTAAATAAACGATCGTAAAGCCTTACCTATTGAAATTACGATCGAATTGAGAGTTAAGTCTCATCGATGGGATACGATCGTTAATTATAACGAGTACTATAGTAGCACACAGGCATTATTTATATTTTTGATGTCAACAAAAATATTGAAAAGATTGCCGATCGAGATTGGTAATCTACATAAACTAAATCCATATATTTATTCGAGAAAGGCTTTCTTTCAAAGGAATGGATAAACAAGCAAATGGGGCACCTTACTATAAGCGTATTGGCCGCCCATGAGTCCTACTAATATTGTAAATGTGAAAGTTTGTGAAGATGTTTGTTACCCAATCACGCATAAGCCGTAGAATGGATTCGGGTGAAATTTGGCTCACAGATTCTGTTTAGTCTACTTATTTACCTTGAAAATATAGATGCCGACATAGCCATCTACAAGTATTTGTCATCCCATAAAATATCTAAATTCTCAGTTTTGATGACTTAGCGTACAAAGGCAGATAGAATAATGTCGATATCGCGTAAAAGAGGAAATTCCACAGCTTTTATAATTAGTGACAAAATATAAAAGCAGAACACAAAAGAACTAATACGTATTAGTAACATATTAGACACTAAAACCGCTGGCTTAGTGTAATTGCCTATCTTAAGCCTACAAATAGATAGCTTTATAATATTAATAATAATATAATATCAGCGCCCTGTTATATACTGTTCCATTGCTGGGCTAGGGTCTCCTCTACTACTGAGAGAGATTAGGTCTTAGTCCACCATGCTGGCTTAGAGCAGATTGGTAACTTCACACACCCTCAAAATTCCTATAGAGAACTTTTCAGGTACCCCCACGATGTTTTACTTCATCGTTAAAGCAAGGGATAATTCACAAAGAATACACACAATTTGAGAAGTCAGAAGTATGTGCCCTTGGGATTTGAACCTGCAGACATTCGTCATGGCAGTCCGTTCCACAACCAATTAAGCTATCGCCGCGTTTAAATGTGATAGCTTTATAATTGCTAATATTTCACACACTGATAGAACACTATAAGTTAACTAAGGAGTCGTAAAACAACTGTGCACGACATTCCGCCTCGTCAGCCCAAGTATTCAATTAGACAGCGCCGACGCGTTACACCGTGAGTTAATGACACATCACTCAAGCTTACTTTATGAGTAACAATAAATACTTTTTTAAACTTTGCTAATGGAATTCGAAATTCAGATAGAATGACTGAATGGAATATAAATTTGGATTTACAATAATTTTTGTTATAAATAAGCCTCAGGGTTGGACCTTTATTACTGAAACAGAAACTAGAAATTAGTTTTAGTTTTCAAAAATACAGTAAACTGGGCTGCCACAAAAATAAATATTTAAAATATGTTTGATACATAATAGTCTATTTTAATTAAAATATACCGAAGTCAACTGGCAGTTACTGAATTTTGCCATCAAAATAGCTAAACTTATTAAGTTAATTCGTGAGTAAAAAAAAAACAAAATCAAATGAGATGTTCATATACTGCCCAAAAGTTGTGCAATAAAACTCCTCTTTAACCCCATACAAAAGTAACCCCATAATTACGCGCCTCGTAACAGTCCATATGAGAGAGCCATTACAAAGCGAGCTGTCTCTATTGTTTTTATCGTGTATTAAAATGTTTCCGTGGAAGATATTTGGCATAGGGGTGGTCGTAATCTTAAATTATAGAAAAATATCTCTGCATTCATCTTCTTTATAAGAATTGACACAATGCCAATTAGTTCAAATCAGCTTCCCGTATTTAATGCTCTTTGAAATTAGCTCGACATCTGACAGATAAATGAAACAAAGTCCGGTTGAACGTAAAAATGATTATAATTATTAAGAATATAAACACCATGGTTTAATCGATGCCTAAAACAAATGAATAATTGGTTCACTATGATTTAAAATCGAATTGGAGTTAGATATTATAAGAATATAGTTGGTAGATAACCGCGAAAACAACTTATAATACGAGAAATATAGTATTTCTATTGGTAGAACTCTCCGCAAATACCCTGATATTTAGCGAATTATTGTGAATTTTGCATATTTTAAAGCAAATGACACGTAGTTAATAACAAACACATAGACGACACGTCTGACTTGACATTGTGATGTGTACAATTAATGACACCGCGTGAGCTCGCGCCAAAACGTCACTCAGGAATCGAACTCGACCCCCGATATATATAGCCGCGTTAAACCGTTTAGTAAATGTTTAGTTACTTAATCATTTCAGACTTTTCTAGCTATTTGTAAAAAGCAATATTCATAATATGATTTTCCTTGTATCATTGTGTTGTGGAAAATAATTAACAAAAATATATTTTATTTCATGCTTATTAAGGTCGCTCTCAAAGGCTTGCTGGACCCTGCCTGGTAGGTGACGGATAATAAATGGGTTAAAAAAAGTTTATTATTTTCCTGTGTACATTCTTTTTCGTAGAATACAGGATTTTTCGTTTTCAACAACTCACCCGTTCCACAACTGAATTTTATTACACCAATGTTCAATTAATGAATTGTAAAATGTCCGACAATATTAGAATGTGTACCTGTAACAATGATAAAATAATAATTAACACAAATGTAAAATTCAATGAAACTGTCACAACCACTATTTCGTTTTAGGATCGATAGTTTAATGCCAATAAAAAATACACATTGAAAAGCTGTATTCATAATATGCACAGCTAAAAATATATAATATATTTTCCGGAAAGAAAACCTCTAAAATAAACATACTTTTCGTTTAAGATACTAAAATGATAAAAGTAATAACTAATTACTTATGAACTTACATCAGAGTTAGATTTACTGTTTTTTTTTAGTAATATTTCATGACCCGTTAGGTATAGTACGAGAATATCTGATACAAATAGGTTTCAATTTATCATCCAATTACACAGTTTGTGTATCCAATTAATTATTCTGGCAGACTAGATAGGAACAATTGATTAAAAAATAATTTAATTATATTCGC
Source organism: Manduca sexta (assembly GCF_014839805.1). Classification (NCBI taxonomy): domain Eukaryota; kingdom Metazoa; phylum Arthropoda; class Insecta; order Lepidoptera; family Sphingidae; genus Manduca; species Manduca sexta. The sequence continues at coordinate 4,737,366 of NC_051140.1, forward strand.
ACGTCAGCGTAAGATATATTTATACGAGTAGATTATCCGTAGATCACATTTCAAGCGAAAGAAACGTGCCGGTATTTATTCAAAACGTCCGAAATGAAAGATACAGATATAAAAGTGTAGCAAGTAGGTCAAATGCGTATCACATGAAAGGCTTCGTTTACACATTCCGAAACATTGTTTTAATTTTAAGCAGCGCAGTTTTTCGGATTTCATAAAATATTCGCAAAAATATTGTGGCCCTCATATTGTACTGAAGCCGCAAAATAACTTTATATTACTATTACAGAGTGGAATTATATAAATGTCTGACTATCTTTCTTGTTATACACTCCTGTCACTTCTACATAGGGTCGGTGCATCACACTTTTTTACATGCTTTGCAAAATGGATTTGACCTAGTTTCCATCGAAGTTTAAATTGAAAATGTACGTAAATCACAAAGTATTCCTCTGATGTAGCTTCCCTTACGAAAATATCACTTTTATACGATTTATTGCTAAACTATAAACCAATCTTTAACAACTTTAAAATTAAGTTTTCGATATTGAATATCCAATATCAATATTTCAATTCGATATTGAATGGTGTAATTAGGGTAAGGAATTAGGATATGTTTTTTTTTTTATATTCTACATCCCGTCTTCGACCTTGTCAAGAAACACTGCAGGCCGCCACTTCTAAAATAATAATTGAAACGCAAATATATTGTTACTTTATTACATTTGTCTTTATTTGTAATGTATAACTTACATACATGAAATCATTTAGAAGGAATTTAGCAACAAAAAGAGCAATCAAAGATCAGGAATAGGCAAACAGAATTAGCGTAGTGAGGTTTTAGGAGTTTTGTTTTCGATGAAATGGCTTACCATGACAAACGCTTCAGGAATGTCTTACATAATATCTTCCGTATCTAGTGTATTACTTTTTACTTTGGCATAATTTAACTGTCTATCATAGAATTGCTTGTGATGCGAGCGATAATATTTGAAAAATAGTATTAACATATGCATATTCCACACTTACGCTTTTTATTCCTAAAGGGGTAGGCAGAGGCGCAACTGGTGCATCCATTTTCCACCGTATGTATTTCGTTTTAAAGGGGGTGAGCCTATCGCCATATTGGCCACAAATTATAGACTCCGGGATGATACTAAGAAGTAAAACCTAATATCACTTTGTCCGATCTGGTAATCGAACCTGAGACCTCAGCACGCAGTCGTACCGTAACACAACTATGCCACGAGACAGTCACGCCACCGAAGCAGTCTTTACATTTCTCACAAAAAATTGACAAAGGTAAATGAAATAATAAATGACTTACACAACAGTGGTAACTGGTAATGCTGAACAAATAGAGTCTATTTATATAAATGATGGGACATGGCATGATGAACAATGTGCTGCGACAGATGCGCTTAGAGTTGCGTCTGAGACAAACATCTGCGAGACACAGAGCATTCCCAACAGTGGACCATAATCGTGCAGATTGGATTCAATTAAATATAAGTAGTTTTTATTTGAGGTTTATATTCAACAACACACACTGAATACTTACGTGGAGGTTAAATAAATGATGTGACTAGCATTCCGCCAATTCAAAGAATTAAACGATTCCATAATATTTAAATTTATAAGGAAAACAAGTCTATATAAAAAATTACGCGACTCTTATATTAAATAGTTTACGAGATATATAGTTATAAACGGACTTATACTTAAATTTACAATGACAAATCTTGGAAAATATGACACTGCAAAAGATTTCGTTTATATTTTGGTGTGTAAGGCAATTTAATGGTAAATTCACTATGAAATGCTTTGATATTTGTAATCATCTATTCAAATGTAGCACTGCTAAAGAAAAGATTTCTTACGAAAAAATCATACATTAAACTTGTTTTACTGGACTGTTTACTGTGCTATCTATATTTACGGCGACGAGACAGCGCACGATCGATCACAGTCGCTCATAAAATTGTACGAATTTTATTCATAACGCATTCATAAAGCTTCCTCTCTAAATCAAGGTCTCGCAGTCCCGTAGGCAACTCAATATTCAATGTGTATGTGAAAAAAGGTTCAAAAGTGGCACAATACGCTATACAGAGTTCATACGTACCTAATATTATGTTTTGATAATTCAAATCCCATAATATCCACATATACAGGAAGCAAACCTACAGGAAATAAATACGCGAGCAGAGAATCCAAGGCGATACTTTTATAATTATAATACATTAAATTATAATAACTGTAACAGAAAACTCCACAAGTCCTTTCACCCGGCTGGTTTTTTTAATTGGATCTAGCAGCGCTACTCCGAACAACATGAGAGTAGCACTCCGAGTTTAGGCGGGAATTCTGGCCGCCATTTTTTAAATTGTTGAATAAGCTGTATTTTTTTACATTTTGAGTTAAGAGAAACTTTAAAGTGGAGTTTAGTTAAGTTTTTTGAATCGTCAATTTGTATTGTGTAGTATTATAATGAACTATACAAGTCTTAGAATAATAAAATAATATCTAAGTAATAAACGAGAAGGGGAGTGTGTCTATGTATAAATGAAATTGTATTAAAAATCTTTGCGTTTCACCGAATACTAGAATGAGTGCCAAAGTAAATGTAATTTCAGAGGGACATTATAATAATATTATTATGATATAATTATATACGATCTAAATACTCACCCAAGAAGATTTTAATACCCAGATGTATCATAGATAGAACTAAAAAAATTTATTTCATTCTAATAAATCTATATATGTATAATACTTATATAGTATACGTGTATACCATTCAATTATTGCAGAGGGTTTTATTAAGTTATTAAGATCATTCTCTATCACACACTGTTAGTTATACAAGTCCTTGATGAAACTCAGCCTGCTTAATATACGATCACAATTAAACAACTTAAATTGAGACCCACCCCTCTTCAATAAAGTATGCAAACATAGAAATTCTTTGCCATTGAAATTGGCGCGAAATTACAACGCGCCAATAAATCGTGCCGCCATTGTGACGCGACAACGCCCTCTGTGATTCCCGCCCGTATTACCTTCGGAATATTACCTATAAATCCTTGCCGATGTGTGCCAGAGACAATCCCGGCATTGTACTTTTCTATGAATAGAAGCAGTTCAAATGTTTTGAGGGTAATCTATGGATATCTATACGTAAAATTAATTGTAAAACGGCCACGAATAGATCTCATATGGTGATAGTTCCATATCAATAACTAACATTAATTAAAAATATCAATTATAGAATATAATTATAATTAAATAAGTAATAATAAATGTTTGAGAAGCATGTACTTATATAATATTTTTTTCAAAATACTACAGAGTCCTACGTCTGGTATGGTTCACCAATATAAGTACACATGATTTCATATCACAAATTATAAAATATTGTCACACTTCAATGTAAGTTCAAATCCTTAACTGCAGTGATTTTATTTGTACAATAAAAGTCATAAACTGTACTTTGGCCATTAATCAAGCCAATCGCCGCCAGAAATTCCGCGAAACAATGCAAAACATACATCATTACCAAATACTTTCGCGATCTATTGCCATTCCGGGCTCGTATTTCAAACGAGTCAATGCGGTCGCGCCCGTTAAATTAATTAATGGCTTCCGAGTATGCAGAGTATTGTCTTTGTTAACATTTCGGACGGTCCGTCGAGGTTCCTGCGTTTGGTGCTAAAATGTCAAAATTCTTCTGTTGAAATCATGTTAATGACATAACAACGGAAATATCATCCATATAACAAGACAGAATGCTAGTACGCTGCAGCAAAATGTAAAAAAATCTCATCGCCCGAAAAAGTAGTTCGTTTTATTACATTGGAGAGTTGTGGCAACACTGGTTACGGCGCGGCCGCGTGATCTATCTGAGCGGGTTCATAAAATCTATTTACTACGCCGATATGGGACTATTTTTAAATGAATTGAATGGTTTCAGTCGTATTGCGTCGGTACAAACGAAGTTCTCCGGCGAAATTTATTACTAGCGATTGCATGAATATTTCAGTGAACGTAAACGCTTTCTGTTACATGCTGTGGATCATACCGAGTGTGTAACTGCTTTATTTTGTGATGGATATTGTGAGGCTCTAAAATTTTTACATTTTTTTTACTGCATTAAGGACTGATTTACAGACGTCAGATCAACGTTACATCCAAAAAAAATTATAACCTGACTGGATTGAGACTACTCAATATAACCTAAAATATATTTTAACTGCATTTTTTTGTATTTATGTTATATACTTTCCTACAAATTACAAATACAATTTTTTGTAAGACGATTGAAAAATCTCACCTAAGTGAACCATTCTATAAGAGAGACACGCTGAGCAGGCGGGAGGTGCCGATAATTATTTGGTATTGAGATAGCAAAAAAGAGCCTTAATAAAAAAACAGTTGATTAATCAGTAAGCAGCACTGTCCGTTCAGAGAACTGTTTCTTTTGGCCGGCTTTAGTACATACTGTAGATGTATATAGCCAACTCAATAGATTTTTTATAAAATATTAAACGGTATTTGTGTCTGAGTCTCAAAACAATTATTGGAACATCGATATTAAAGCATTAGTGTGGCCTCAGCATTATAATTTAAGTAGAAAACCAAAGAAATCATCTTAATTTAACATTAGAGAACGAATTTGCGTCATTTTATATCTACAATTAGAAAAGTTAATTAGACACATTGGTTAAGAGTAAATTTCGCACATGAACATGTTAAACTGCTCCGAGGTCTCTGCTAGAATAAAATAGAACATTCTAGAGTATTTAACGGGGTTAAGTCTACTGATTCGATTTATTTTAACGACGCTTATCGGCCAGTTTTACGATTGGATTCAAACACAACTAGTTTGCTGCTAACGTTTTGTTTTTATCAAACTTTGTTATGCAACGGAGATTTTACAGCGGGTCGAGTTCTTTCATCGGAATAATAAATGCCAAGTTTTATTTAATTTACTGGTTTAATTATTAAGAATATAGGATTGATCTATAATCTAATTGATTTCGAGCAGTTTTTGTCCGAATACAAGTTGCTAGAAGTGATTCTCAGCGGGGCCGTACTTGGATAGAGATTACTTTTTAAATCAGTAAAGATTCGAAAAATAACTTTTCCACGTAGCTATAAGTAGCAGTAGTGTAGTAGTAGAAGTACAGTGTGGGTTTATGATAGCATTGATTTCTTAGTGAAACATAAAAAGTACCTACTTTATGTGTATGGCATCGGCAAAATATAGCAAAAAGAAGGGTTAAAAAAGTCTAGGAATTAAAGAGAATCGTAGGATGTATAAATTAATTGTATTATTAATTAATAATTTAATTTTAAAATTTGTTTAATTATAAATTATTTGTATAATTTGTAATTTAAACAGACCACTCAATCGAAGAGCAAATTGCAGCAGCCGTTATTTAGATTGTTAATGGGAACCTATTTTTTTTACATTACTTAATATACATACTTGTGTACAATATATTGCTATGGCACGCCATCGCATTTGTGCACTAAAATATCTCCTGCGTACCTAGCTGATCCCCTTTGAGATTAGCAGAAATTCAGCTAGGAGAGATTCATTCACATTACCACAAGTCCATATTTCATTTAATTTAGTTTATAATTAATTTCAACTGCAACCGTTAACCGCAGCTCCATTTTTCTAAGATTTATCGCGGAGATTAAAAATTTCAGCCGCGCGTTTGCAATGAGCAAATGTGACCCAATTATGAGATTGGTCGACATATCTGGTGCCAGCCATTTAAATTGATCGCTATCTATCAGTCCAGTTTTATTTTTGTATAAATAGAGAAATCCATTGCAATAAAATATCATTTACATTAAATAAAATCTGTGCGATAGGTTCTGATGCTGGTGAAAGTAATTACAGTGCTATTGTACGAAAACTTAAGTAAAAAACCTTATTGAATTCTTTATCAGTGTAAATTGAGCGAGTTACTTGGGTGTATCAAGATTTTTTTATATCGTAACACCCATGTAAAATATATTTAAAATTTTGTACACAGATAATTCATTATATTCGATATCAGTATAAATTAGTGGAGTACCTATTCTGATTACAGTTAATGGATTCAACGTGTGGGACAACTAAAAACCAATAACATGTATAATATATTAGGTGTTGCTCGCGGCTTACGAGCTTTCGCATTTTGAGGTTAAATTATAAAATTAAAGGCAACTTTTCAAAGGCAATTCCGAAAACCATTATCAGCCACATAAAGTTCACTGATGAATATAATTCATTATGGTAATAATTCCGAAAATATGAATTCTAATTCTAATAAGAGTTCTAAATATTATTGTAAATTTATGTACGTATACTTTATCTTTATCATATGAATGCTCATATATTTTCATATCCCTAAAGTCCCGAAACAACTCCACAAATTTTCGGAAAACTCACCCCGTAGCTAAGAAGTGCATGAAACTATGCAACAACTAGCGCCCTCTGTTTTTAGTGGCCCGTTTGTCATCGTAACGGAATAGTTACAGCGCCTGAGCGTTGTTTACGAGCAAGAGCCAGCGCGGACTCGAGCCAGCACGACGCCGCCTGAATTCGAGCCAATCTCTTAGGTGCTTGTTTGTAATTGATTTGTACTGTATAGCCTAGACTGTGATTTTGGGCACGTGTGATATAATAAAGTTAAATCCTGAAAGTGTGTATTACTTAAATGTTCAACACTATTACATTATACGTACGTAGTCAAGTAACAAATACTCATATTTTAATATGTAGGTATTTTTTAAAAATTAAGATTTTTAACCTATAGTAGGTACTTAGATAATAGTTTTAATTTATTACAATTCAATATGCTATAAATTTTTAATGAGGTGTTTGTAAACAAATTAAATTTAACACAAGCGAAGTACTTTTATAAAAAAACTGTAGTTACAATTAATAATAATCTATGTAACTTTCCAATTAACTGCTCCTAAATAAGTATTTAGGAGCAGTTAAATGGAAAGTTAAGCGATTAAAATACCTACTTAGGTTTCTCCATTTATTATAATCCTAAATGTTATAAATCTTGAATGAAATCAGCTTAACAGTTCATGTGTTTTGTTTCTGTGATAGTGAAATTAATTTTGAAGTCTACCTACTGAATGATAAGCCATTATTGCTAGTACAGCTACACCGTGAACTGTTTAAAAAGTTAATTTCAAAACCCTCCCTCGGGTATCGCGTTAGAAAACAAATATCTCGGCATAATAAATATTTAAATCATTAAAATGATTTATGTTTAAATTGTCAGTTCATTCTTTACCGTTCCTCTTAGCAAATAGTCCATAACTTAAATGAGATCAGCAATATATGTTTTAAATTAATAATTGGTAAAGCATTCTCAACGAACTCTCATAGTTTGAAGCCTGCAGGGTATAGTTTATGTTAGTGCATAGTTACCGTCACGTAACACAGGCGGCGCTAGTGTCGTAACTCACGTTATGGGCGGAGTTACCGCGCGACGCCGGTGCCGTATTTCATTTTCATTAAGTACTTAAGAAAATAAACTCTACATGGCCGTAGTCGCTTGCCGACGATCGTATTTACTTACTATGCCTTGCGATCCGAGGTCCAAATAGGATTATAAAACCAATTATTTTTGTCCTTTTATTGGTAGTTTTACGAGGTAGATTAAAATTGTTTACTTTTCTACGTATGTAATCCATAGTCATAGTTGTAATACAGCCTGTTTTCTACTGACTTCATTACAACGTTTGAGATGTAATATTAATTTGAAATCGTGATATGAAAACAACGAATTGAATGACATTAATTGAAAATCAAAAAGCCTGACAAGAAACTTATATCTAATACACAACTCTCGGCTACTTAATAAGTAAAGAAATGACCATAATGTTCCATAGATGCAATAAAGTAACACAATCATTATCTATAATTTTGTTAGCATCAACCAGCATTCAAATGGTTTAAAATAAATAACATAGCGCTTTACTTTCTTTTCTATACGCCTTAAATCTCAGTGCTATTAAATACAATGTTTATTTTATTCAAAACAGACATCCCTAGTTGTCAAATCGAAGCTAAATAAGGCAACATGTATGTGAATTTGCGGATAGTCTGTCCAGTGAGTGTTCAAAATTTAACAGTTTGCGGACAACATGTAGCATGACGTTTGTGACAATTGCGTACGACCGTACGGATGAAACTGTGGTGAAACAATGCCCGTACATACCTAAGTAGGTACGAGGTAGTCATTAGGGCTGGAGTGTACACACCTTGTAAGTTAAATTTTAAAAAGCATTTATTAATTAATCAAATGCACGCGCCACATGGTGCCGATGGTCAGAATGATTCATCACGCCGCTGTCACCGAAGACCGACAGCCGTGCTATCGACGCGTGCAATTATAAACGCATCTATCCGTTGTTCCGCGCCGCCATATTGTGGCCAGAGGTATTAAATATATTTTGCATACTGATAAATAATGAAGAAAGTTTCCCTCTACGGTATCTATGATTTCACATCATATATTTTATCAAGAAATAATTTTGGAAGTAATAGCTTGAAGCACCTTCATAAAACATCACAAAACGATACGCAGGTATTTTTCTTAACATACAAATCTGTGATATTAGCATCTTTCAATTTTAATCCTCACTATTATTTTATTATATGTATGTCTATATAATTAATAAATTATCCTTTCTTTTATGACGGGATGTGGTGGGTGGTAACTGGTTTGTTGCCAAAGTAATTTGTTATGTTAGGTAGAGTTAAGGTTGTACAGTACCGTTATTTTTGAAACCTAACAGGAACTACTGAGTGTACAGTCATAGTTGTTGCCAAGTGTCGGGTCGGGAAGTTTCAAAATATCAGAACAGCTTGGAAATAATAAGACCAGTTAATACTTGAAAGAAGAGTTATGAGGGAAGCTGTAGTATCAAGGCGTAACGAATAGGAAAGAATAAAAGCCTATTATAAGACTGACGATAGTCTATACTACTTTTTATTGTCTGTTTCGCGCGTTAAAATGTAATTTACTTGAAATGCGCATAAATTACAGGTACATTAAACTTTCCGCGGAAACACTTTATTAGTGAAAAGCGGAAAAAGTATGTACCGTATTGAATAATTGAATCTTGCACAGAGAGACGCAATTGTCAACTTTTATACGTTTATAATTATAATATACGAAAGTTTAATTGTAATCTCTACAAAAACAGTCTAGGTTTCATTATAATTCGAAACAATACAAGATCAGTTCCTAAGAAGTGGGATCATTAACGAAGACGTAAATTAATAGATCATTAAAACGATGAAAGCGAATATTTTATGACAATAGCAATGAATAGTGAATCTATTTCGAGGTTTCTAACAATTACTAATTATAGTACAGTTAACCCGCGCCGGGTCAAATCGCTAGTTTATCAATCTTTTGCATGTTAAATACTATAGTTTGTGCTGACAACATAGGTTGTAAAATACTATAATTTGTATGTTAGTTGACCTTAATCTAAATTCTGTGATGAATCTCACACCCGTCTCACTTTTGCTTTGTGTGCCGGATATGACACAAAATTTTGACTGCTTCAGTGGCTATAATAATATACGACTTTGCACCAAGGTTTTAGGTTCAAACCCACGTCAGGTAAAGTAATATTAGATTTTCTGCTTAATATCAACCGGGAATCCAGAATTCATGCCTAACATGGCGATTAGCCTGTTCCCTATATTTTGAGACGGAATACACACGGCAAAAAGTCAATCCACTATTCATGCCTCAGTCTACCCCTTCGGTGATAACATCCGTATGTGTACGTGTGTTACGAAATACAAGCTAGGAATATTATGTATGGAACGGCCCGTTCATTCATCGGGAGTTAAACCCGTGGCGCCTCGTTTGTTAACCAATCACTCACCGCGGCCGTGTCAGGCTGACAATAACAAATGCTAATAATGGCTTAATCTTCAACATTATCAGTCTTACTTATAAACTTGTTTTAGCGTTAAGAGGTGGTTAAGAATTGCTTAAAAAGCTGTCAAAAACATCACCGGTTCTTAGTTTAAACCTTATTAAAAGGCAAGATGGTGGGTGTTGTCTTACAGCTGATCGAGTAAATTTGTGTTTTAACTAAGCATAGCTTTGCGAATTTTTTATAAATAAGACTGTATGTTTTAAACGTAATCATACTATAAGATTTGTTTTTGCTACAAATGAGTAGCCTAACCGGTAGGCGGTAGGTTCGCAGTAATCAATATGACAACCATCTTTAAAAAAAAATACGATTTTGCTTAAAAATTTATCTTGCCTTTAAAATACAACAATTAATTTACAAAGGAATACACATACCCTTTACATACCCTGTCGGTACTGGAAGTGGTCATGGACACTTATGTCAATAATCGCCAATAGACACGTGTTATTGGCTCTTGACCAATTCAGTTTGTAGTATGAAAAAAAAAACAAATAATTTGGGGTAGCAATTAGTGTCATTACTAGAAATCTTCTACTGAAGAATGCATTTTTTCACGGTTATTATTACTGCTAGATTTTTTTTATCACAGCAAAGAGGAATTTTAAACGACTTCAAAAAAAGGAGGAAGTTATCTACTCGAAAACTGGTTATCTACTCCAAACTTGGTACCCCGTAGCGGTAATGTTAAATAATTTTTAGCTTTTAATGGTTTTTGAAAGTGGGTTGATTTTAGCTATAAAGTTTTTCACAAACATTAGAGATTTGAAATAAACATAATAATGTGTGACGCGTCGCACAGCCCTGAACATCATCGCGCTATATTTCAGCGGCGTGAGACGGATGGACCGATATAGTTGGTTGATTAGTGCATTCGCCTGCCAACATTTACATTACAAACATGACGGCATCTCTCTTCAAACGCCAGTTTTATTGACTAAAACCTTTAATCTACGTATATTCATGCACACTACAATCTTTTAATCCGTCCTGACACCAAAACTAAGTCTCGGGGCGTTCCTCTGGCGAAAGCAAACATTCAATTGCTAATAAATTAAAATAAAAGTTTGCAAAACAGAATATTTCAATTCCTTGAATTACGAAATTGCAACTGTAACCAGAAGCAATAAACATGGCGTAATGCGTCTCAACAATGAAAACTCTGAGATAGCGTGGTTCACTAAGGTCACAGTAGTACGCAGCAGGGTTAAGAATGACCTGAATCCATCGAACTGAATACGCAACGTATCGAGCGATTTTTGTGTGGAAGCGACCCTGACATAGGCTGCGTATTGTGTATGGGGCTTGCCAAGTTCGGTTCCACAGTGCTATTTTTACTTGCTCGTTTTCTCGAGTTTCGCGAACCTGCAAACCATCCATTACTTCTAATTGCCAATGTTTTTAAAACCCCTGCTAGGTCTACTTAGACGTCAAGGTCCGAGGTGAGTGGTAACAAAATTCTCCAGATATTTGACCTCATTAACCCACTCTATTAATACTTAATTCGGTTTATCATGGATATACTCTAATATTTTTACATATCGTGATGCTTTGGTCAGCAATTTCGCTAAATATTCTTGACAATATTATGAAATTTCAACGTATTTATAAAGCATGTAACAATTTCTAATAGACAAATTCCTTGATACCCCATCGCTTACATTGATAGTGACTCCTAGGGACACATTCAAGAGGTATTTCTGATGCTATAAAAAACAGAAACATGACATAGAGAATCGAATCTTCCATGACTAGACAAAACTGCTATAGCAAAGCCTGAACTGGACCGCCTGTCTTGAGATTTTCATCTTCAATATTACAACACTTTGATAAATATATCACAATCCTAGTTTAAACCAGAACGATCGCGGAATCATCAGAAGGAGGAATTTACATGCGTAACGAATAAACCGGCAATCGGTTTGGTATATCGGCCGCGTCTATGTATGCGTACGCGTCGGCCGCTCGTCATTTACCGCGTGATTTACTCCACAACCGTCACACTGTAGGGCTGTCTCACATTTATAAATCACACAAATATTCACTCAAATTTATTGCAGACTAAAACCCCCATACCATGTAAATCAAGCTGGGTTAAAATAAAATGTCGTTAACTATAATTAGCAACAGAGGGAACTAAACAGTAGCGTTACCGGAAATAGAACATTTTTATTATCTTTGTATCATTAAGAGAGATTAAAATTCAACAAATGTAGTAGTTATAATTGTCGTAAAAACGCACACAGGAGCGCAACATTAACTTTAAAACTTTAAAATGTCTTACGCGTGCCAACCATCTGCAATAATCTCCAAATAATTGTGATTTAATGGCGACCCCATTAATTAATACATACACACGCGACAGCTGCGCCAGATGACCCGCTCTGATGCTGGACAGTATCCGGAGACATGTGCCATTCTATTTTCAATCTTCACATTTTTAAATCACAATTTTTTGTTTTGATATCCTATATTCGTGAACATTCGTCAAGCTATATTTATTTTAATACTAACATTAAACCGCGACTTCGTGTGAGCACGCATACGCCGGTTTCGTGGGTTGTGTAATAATATAGTACGGAATATTATACGATGTATGTATTTCCCTTTTACCGCTTGAAGCGATTTCTTAGTTCTCGCCCTGGCATAACACCTCGCGCACGTGATGCGACTTATTAGAGTTCCGTATTGGTAGGATAAAACGTAAAATCCAAGAAAATAAGTTCTATAACTTTTTTCTAATCTATAGCTTTTAAAAGGACTCCTAGGACTTTAGAACTCATTATAGTTCATCATAATAATAGTAACTTATACATAAAATTGTTTTGTAAGTATAATACTTTCGAAGCGCGTGTTTTCCTTTTTTTGCAAAAGTATTTGATATATTTTGTAACTCATTTTAAACTTCTGAAGAAAGTCGAACTATTCACTTAGACCAAACGATTCTCGACGACGGAACCTTAAAACAGCTGTATACTTGGCCGGGTTTTACTTGCATATAGCGTAGGTTCCCTCCATATTTCCAATAGGTCTCGAAGTGGCTCGCAGTCTCGCGGAGCACTTCCCGTGAGTGCGCGAACAAAGGAACAACGACTGAATGCCCATCGAGCAGCGAGACCCGCGCGGCTTTGTTGCGAAATGAGAAACTAAAGGTCATGCTATATGACTACTGGTGATAATATTATGTACAATACGAGGTGGCTCGAAAAACATATATTTTTTTTATGAATCGTGGTCGGGAAGGTTATTGATTTTTCGGTAAAGATCTGTAGAACTGACATTTTTACTCAGTACAAATGTTTGTCGGGCTGACTTCAGCCCTTATAAAATAAGTAGAGAAAACCATGTTGTCTAGGTCGGAAATCTCGTCCAATAAATTATAATTTTAGAAATGATATAATAATTTTAAATATGAGTCCGTCTAATACTCATCCACTTAGGCGACGAATTTGTGAAGATTAATTTTAAAAAAAACGACTAGAAGAGAGCCTATGTTTTATTTTAGAAACGAATGAAAATTCTGCTTTACATGCGAGTGTCAAAATGTAGATATTACGAGTATCTGATACTTTTGTATCTCATACAACTGTGTACTATATGTATAAATTTATGGTAGTCAAATTTAATTGACGAAAAGGGTTGTTGTACGACAGTGTACAAAATAACCTCGGTGAAGCAAAGATGTGCGCCCGAGGCGCGTCCGCTGCGCATACTCTGCTAATACGATGCGCCTCAGATGCGATGTGAATTCGTTCGCAAGTCACTAGTTTGATAAGGACTTCAAATATTAGACTGTTTTGAACGTTACTTTAAATAATATTTTGAAATAAAAAAATAGGTCAACTTTAAATTCACTTACCCTACAACTTGTATCTATAGGAAAAAGTAAAGTTTTAAAACTATCTAAATTTGTGTTATTATATAGTAGAGAAGTGTATTTAATTACTTTAAAACCTGATTTACACAAGCAGTGCTCGCACCGACAACACGATAATATGACAGACGTTTCACGCTGCAAGTGTCTTCGATACTCGTTTTCACTGAGACTATAACTAATGAGGTCTTTTTATAGACATTACTGGTCAATAAAAACAAAAACTTATTAGTTCGTGGTAATAGTTAAAGATATGATTACAAAGCAGACGCAGAAACTTTAAAACAGTTTTGGAAACAATATTCCTATATAAGGATCTGTCAGAGTGTCAATGCTCCCTGTTTACAGTGATTCAAAAAGAGTTTCGTAAACGAAGGCTGTTTTTCGAGTAGTTTCGAGTGGCGAAACTCGTACTATTTGCTGACACTAGACAAGCATATTCTTAACGGAGAATCTCAGAGGGACGCGTTCGGGTAACTTTCTTAAGTAAACCAACATTCGATAAGCCATTTGGATTTATCACACTGTGTAGTTCTTTAGTATATCAACTTTTATAGTCATTAAATAGCTAGTTGAAGACATTTACCTACCCTGACCTGTATGTTATGATCACAACATTCCTACCTATTTTACTACTTCACCAATGGCTTCTTTCTGTATCTCATCAAACTACTCATTAGAATGCCGACACCTATTCGCGACTTTTACTTCAAGCCGAGATTTACGACATCCGCAGGAGGATATGGGGCGGTCGTATTCTTAGTTTCGCAATAGGGTACTTTTCATCTCGGAAATAGCCAGAGTTCCTAAAGGAACGCTCATTAAAAATTCATGACCAGGTCAGGCAGCCGCGAGCGGTGCACCGGGATTTAGACTACGCAAACGATGTCGCGGGCTTTCCTGGGTCTTCGCTCCCGGATTTATGTTGTGTTATATCCACTGAACCAAATATGTTGGTAGCTCCATAGGAGTTGTATGGGGGAACAAACATTTTTCCCCAATACTGTGTGCTTATATAAAGAGGGATCTATGGGTTTAGTTTAGGTTACATTGACAGCAAATTTATTTTAAAATTGCGAATGTAATCTCAAAGAATTATGAAAATTGCGACCATGTTTGTTTACGCTCATTCTAATAACAAAGTAGAGCGAAATTAAAAATCTCTTTTCTATAGATTAGACAAAATATTTTTTTATGATTCTAAAATCAATTGATAAATTCATTTCTTAGATATACTTGCCTCAACGGTATAATAGTAGCGCGAAACTTTAATATTCAACATTTGTGATGCCTTACATTGGATTCCCAAACGATAATCAAATTTGAAATTTCCCATTTCAATGAAAAATCCAGACAGAATATCGTAACCGATATGACGATGGAATCGCGCCTAATCTCATTACCGGACATAAGCCCGACAGGCCGTGGCTCCACAAGTTTTATTCACTTACCCGTCTGAGATACAGGCGTGTTTTTATGTTCAAATTATGGATATTATTAAAGATTTCATATTGAAATAATATAAAATATACCCTAATACAAAAACATGGATAACTACAGGAATAAATTTTGTCAATGCACGTGAATAAACACGTACAAGTTTTTTTAAAAGCCGTCAAGTTTTTAAGGCTTCACAGACATTACACAACATCAGGCTGTAAGAGCGCTCGTACTTTTAAAACAATTAACGTAGTATGTATGTACAAGAGTATAAGAATTCAACTCCGGCGGAAACATTAGTTGTGGTGTATGTTCGTGCCTTCCTTATATGGAAACTCAAATTATAGTTTTAGAAAATGTGTATTGTTCGAAACACAATTTAAATAATAAAAAGTCATCAAGGATACTATCAAGGACTATCAAGGATAGTCGTAGCGTTTCAATAACCCACTAACCATTGATACGTTTCCAACATCGATATCCATCAACTATACTACGAACAATATCAACCTGCATGAAATAATAGGAGCGCCGACGACCCACCGTGCCGCCGACAGCTCTCCAGCCTGGGGTAGAAAAACTGGGCGGTTTCCGTTTCCGACGGAAGTGAGCCGCCGCATCCGGTGCCACTATCTCCGTGTCAAATTGTAGATATTATGCCTGAGATTTATTTAGTTTATTACAGAAATATTTGAGATCGAGTTTAAAATAATGATTCCGCAATGTTCGTTCATTTGCTCCTGTTTTGCAACCTAAACAAGAGTTCATCACGGGAAAATACACATTTCCTACCTATAAACCACCACGTGGGCGGAGTCACAAGGAACAGCGAGGAAATAATAATTTAGAACATAGTTATTACTATAAGAATACACAATGGCCTTTTACTAGGGCATTTCTGCCTCACGGCTACTAGCTCTACAATAGAGCTCTGTGTGTCCGAGAGGAAATGGTACTGTCTGCAGTTTTAGAGATAACGGGCTTCCTAGTTATGAGCGGCAGCGAAGGACAGAGTGAGACGCTTTTCTATTTCATGGTAACAGATGGCACTATATTGTAGAGACTTACCCCCTTATTCATAGACGTTTTTTATCGAACGACCGAGTAAGGCTGTGATAACAAGTCTGTTTCTCAGTGCTGACGGCATGGCAGTCTTCGCAGTGCGTAGACGTAGGGCCGTTGTGATTGGCTAATATTGAAATACAACAATAATAACCAATCACAACGGCCCTATGTCTATTTCTCAGTGCCGTTGAGCACTGAGAAACAGGCTTGTTATCACAGCTTTACTCCGTCCTTAGATAAAAAACGTTTATGAATAAGGGGGTTAGAAAACATCGTTGATATAAACTGACCGTACAGGAAATTTACTTCAATATACAAAAAAAAAATCTTCAATTCTATTACTTAATTATCGCTTTGAAGACTATCACTGTAAATTAGTGGAATGCATAAACATGGACATCGGAATAAACTACTCAGATGTAAAATAAACACAAAAAAAAGTGAGAGAGGGAAAAGGTGCAGCTAATAGCCAAATAGCCATAGAGAATGTCTACATAACATACCTACAAAGAAGAGACGGGTCGCACATACCTCAGGACCTATTTCCAATCGTGATGAAATAGGTAAAGGTAAATAGACTACTCCATTATCTATGGTTGGACTGTTTTTCATTTAAGGAATTTGTAGACATTGATATAAAAACGAAATGGCCACCCAGAATCACGTTCGGGTAGCTGGTAACTATTGGGAAGTTCGTTCGTTTATTATAACTTCCCCTCCGCCTACAATGGTCTAGTGTGGGCGAAAGGAAGCCCAACTGTTCTGTACAGAACGGAAGTTTTACATAACCCAGAGGACACGTTCATGAGAGATAGCGGGTTGTTGTGAGCGCTTTATATATTTTTTAAAGTCGTATGTTTTTTGTTTAAAAGTTGGAATCGAAATTGTGTAACAAACCATGATCAGCAGGTGTGTGTGTATGTTTTCGGATAAAATCCGAAAATATAATTGGAATATGATATCAGTATAAATAAATTGTCTTATTTTTACGGACTCTTTATAGAATCACTTTTTGTCCGTCTGTCACTTACCCTTTCCCAGCAATGTGTAAAATTATAAAATTGGTATATATATCAAACATGTCATACTCTGTCAGCTGTGGAAAATTTAAACCTGTAAGTCAAAAGATAAGATCGTTTCATCACATGTTTTGCGATTTCGTAAGAAAATCAAAATTATAGGCTACTTTTCATTTGTTAAGAAGGAATGTCTTACAGTCCATGTAAAAGAATAATCTGACCACTGTAAATATTTGCTTTAAGAAAAAGAAAGTAAATTTACTATTATAAAGTTATTATTTGCGGTTAGTGTAATAACCGTGTCTTGGGAACAAAGGCAAAGTTAAGTTTGTCAAGTTTGAACTTATATACTTAGATACCTAGAAGTTTGTATAGAACGGTCGGTGTGCAAGTCCAACTCGCACTTACTCGTTATTTTATTTCGTTTATATTAGTTACCTTAGTTGGCCGCTCGTTTTAAAAGTATACTTTCATTAAATTTTTACCACAGAGTGCGTGACACTATGTCTTTTATATCATCAAAATCATATTAAATAGGAACAAAAAACGATATTTTTGGGAAATTTGACAATTCCCTTAACATATCTTCTCTAGCTACCGCGCTCGCTATCGCTCATCACTAAGATTTCACCCGTCTAACAAGACTTAGTGCTTTCACTGTACGAGCCTAGAAACCTAGACTTTAGAACGAAACTAGGCTAACCGGCACATATGTACGGCGATGCCAACTTTTCTTCGTCCAGTATTTTATATTGGTAACTGCCTACGGAACTATGAGACAACTTACAAGTTATTTGATTTATTAGAAACTAGCCTTTAAACGTGCCTTCGTACTTTAGAACTTATACATTTTATATATACTTGTAGGTACGTGTGTATAAGAAAACTAAATAAATAGAACTATAAATAACTAGTTGACCCGACAGACGTTGTCGATGAACTTGCAGCGCGCATTCTGTCAATCACTGACAGTTATTTCAAACAATTGACAGTTATATAAAATTAATATTTTCGTTAAGTTTTCTTAAATTTTCTAATTTTCCGTACAATTTTTAATTTTTTACTTTCATAAGAACCTTCTCCTGACAATAACAAACACAACAAAAAAGCGAAATTGTTCCATTCGTTCATTCGTGATGCGATGACCAAAGGAAATTGACATTCATTTTTATAAATAGATTTTTATGTTATAAAATATTAATATTTCCTGTCATTATGTTATTACAAATTTGTTTTATATTGGTACATTGGAGGTGTTGTTAAAATGCAGTGTTATTTAAGTATATTGTCGACTAAACAGGACCTACGATTGCATGTTGTAGTGTTTGACTTGTTGTTTTCATCCTCTTCGGTAATATTTATTATTTACTAATTTATATAATTCCCTATATTTTCTAAATGGGCTTTTAATTCTACCCACTGATATCTCAGGATACTATTATACATTGCGAATGTAACGCAACTACAATAAGATCAGAGACAGCCTGAGAAAATTGTGCGACGATTAGCATAGACCTTGTATGCAGATAATTTCACGCGACAGCGCCCGAAGTGCACTTTGTTGTGAACATAGGCTATTTAGCGACTTTTCCCTTTGTCTGGTGTTTATGGCTTCTAGTATTTGCGTATTATGTATACCTTTAGAACAGGATGTCGTGAATGAAAATATAATTATCAGTGGCGAAAGGTTCATATAACCCGATTCCAAGCGGCTTCCTTTTGTAATTAACGTAAAATCTAATTATCATTAGATAATAATAATAATAATATCAGCCCTGTATTATATACTTGCCCACTGCTGAGCACAGGCCTCCTCTGCTACTGAGAGGGATTAGGCCTTAGTCCACCACGCTGGCCTAGTGCGGATTGGTAGACTTCACACACCTTCGAAATTCCTACAGAGAACTTCTCAGATGTGCAGGTTTCCTCACGATGTTTTCTTTCACCGTTAAAGCGAACCATAAATTCACGAAGAATACACACATGATTTTAGAAAAGTCAGAGATGTGTGCCCTTGGGATTTGAACCTGCGGACATTCGTCTCGGTAGTCCGTTCCACACCCAACTAGGCTATCGCCGCTTCATATTATAAATATAAAGATATTCAAATGCATTTATGCATATCATTAGTACTTATATGTTGTGTCGGGTTCTTTTTCGGAAAATTTAATTCTTCGCTACTGATAACTATTACTACTATGATTTTAGGCATATTAAAAACCACGTTGCCTATCATAAACAAAAACTAGAAATCTCCACTCCCGACACAGCCACATCCATACAAGACTCTCTGCCCTCTCATATCTTTTCGCACAAAAGTACTACAAGCCTCCCTCATTCTTGTTACAAGTTTCCCCTACAAGTTAATCAATGAATTTAATCAAGGTCCTCATGCTGATCAGACGCCCGCCCTCCGACCTGGACGCTCCATTTCTCACCCACTTAACCTTGCGACCTGCTCGGGTAACAAATTAAAAAGGGGCGGAACAGATTGAGAACCGTACTACCACAAAAGAATTAAAAGTTTCCTCGGAACACACTGTTTACTGTTTATTTATAATGTTCTTTTGGAATGTGAGTATGTTATGTTGGTTGTCACGGTTAGATTATTTGTCCAATTCGAATTCTAATTTGTTGTGAATGGTTGTATCGTTTTTACGACAATTCTGTCATTTTAAAATTTACAAAGCAGAAGACAAATGTGGTGTATGAATAAAAAAAGGGTTTGGCTGGGTGAAAATTAAAACAAAAATAATGTATACAAATGGAATAAAAGTGTTAAAAAGTAATCTGGATTAGAAAAAAATCTGAATTGAAAGTTCTTTAGTTTAATTAAAAATAAAATAATAATGGTAATTTTCAACTGTAAGAAAACATATAGATAATTTATCTGTCGCCCAGAATTTTAAGCTAATCCATCGCTTACTCGTAAACTCTTATCAAAAAAGTAGAGCAAATCAATTCTTTGAGGTGTCACCAGGTTTCTGTAGTATGTATAATGCTCTTTGGTCTACAGGGCTACGGCTCTTTGACAACCCCGACACAGCTTTTAAACCGCATATTGATCATAGGTATAAGTGAAATAAATAGTCTAGGCAGGCATAAAATATCAAAATGATTACGGCGCAGGGTGTAATACATATAGCTCTGGTTTAAGTTATTGTTCTGAGTACATCTGTACATAAATTTCTATGGGATCATAAGTAGAATGTTCTCTGTACGCCATTTAAATTTCGAATCAACCTACCGATACACAATGGTTCAACACATGAATACAAAGGAACCGACAACAGTGGCTCATTTTAACGCGCATTGCGGGGTCAAAGGGTGCATTCAGTAAGGCAGGCTGGCATTATTCTGGTGACCATCGTGGTGTAACGTATGACTTTCACCATTATACGCTGTACTGTCCACTATCATATGCTCAGCTTTTATTTTACAGTGCAGGGATACAATATCTATTGTGTTATATATAACGACCCCGGCCGCCTGTGAAAACTCAATCGCAATCGTTGACGGTAAGTAACTAGATACATACTTGTTGCTTACCTACTTGAGCTACGTGTAAATGGCGACACGTGACGTGTGGTCAGTGTAACGCGGAACCAGTGTTTGCGCGAGTAACTCTCCGCTCCAGTGAGGTGGGCACTCGAGCGCGCACTGCCGTAACAATGTAATCCGATGCAGTAGTGTACGTATGGGTTTTGTATAAGGATTCATATGTGCAGGGGAAAGTGACCCCACTGCCCCTGATGGTAAGTGTTATGAGGTCCAAAAGAATGTCGACTGACGAGAGATGATTACCCCTCGACAGTCGTCACAATTATGCCGGCCTGTCGGAACCGGATACACAGAGGCTGATCCTGGAACGCGACACACTTACGTGGCCCACTATAGTGAGTTTTAACAGCTTGTGTATGATGGTCTATCCTGGCGGATGTAACATTTATCCTACTACCAGCAATGGTATGCAATGGTATAGTATGGATGTTGTGTTTTAGACGTGACATCTCTCTGGATTTTGGAATTCTAATAAAAACTAGTCTGTTCCGTGTACTGACGGTTTAAATGGATCGTAAATTACATCCCAGCTTCGATTCTTAGTTTGGACGAATCCAACTGAAGTATTGGAATACCTTCAGGAATATACAACAATGTCTAAGGAACTTCTATAATATAAGAAAACTTTCCAGATTAATCTTACAAAATACATACACATTAAGTAGATGATGTAACTCCATTATAATCTACAGCGTCATCTATCATGTATTATTCATTGAGTTAGGAAATTAATTAGTTTACGGTGTACTCGATACATTGTTTCATAACAGCATAAACTGCGCAAATCGCTTTTTTACATGAGTGTGCAGCGTGACCCGAGAGGCCTTAAAGTTTATTCCCCAGTCGAAGTATTTTTTGTGTGAGTTTATTATTTATTATTTGCGCAGGATTGGGCGTCCCATAGAAGTTAAGATTGTATACCGTCAGTCGTAAATAACTAAGCTAAATCCATTTTGCAACGCATAAAAGTTGATCCGAACTCTCCTAGGATGACAAAACGGTAATAAAAAAAGGTATTGAGAATATTGAGATAAAATTAAACGCGATTAAGGAATATAAGCATTGCTTTGTAGATTATTCCACTGAATAAATATGAATTTTATAACCGTAAATATATTATAAAATTGTCATACGTAACTCCGTGCACTGTGGTGCGCGGGCGCAGTCGCGTGAAATAGAAAGTGGTCGCACGGGAGCGGCCACGATGCTCGGTGTCGGTTGAATGGCCACTGTCACGCAGTAGCCGTTGGTACCATTTCCCGATGGGATGTACGCGAGTATATAGTAGCAATTTTGACAAAACATACGCTAAAATGGGGTGAATAAGTATGCAAAGGTAAAAAGATTGAAACTGATCTGGTGAACATTATAATTAAACTCTTTTTCGGATTTTATCGTGGTTTTAATATTTTAGTTTTCTTCCGACGTTTCGAAGACAGCAGCCTTCGTGGCGTCCTAAATGTGATATACATAAGAAATCATTATGATCTAGTGAATACAAATAGATCGATTAAATTGATATTTAAATCCTCATTATGGCTTATTTCTTTTTTGTCCCTATTAACATACCTAATACCGCATTAATATTCTTGAACCGTCCCAACGAATTCAATAATTTCCGTATCAGACAAGTTTGTCATAGATCTAATATTTCGTAACATTGCAAATTATTTGTAACCTCCAGGTAATGTATGATCGATCTCGGAACAGTGCTAGTGAGTCACCCCGGGTCCCCCACAGCGGCAAAACTCGTTTCAACGCGTACTCGATAACAACGATTAGGTTATAGTACATTCGGCTGATTAGGCGACCAGTTTTATAGACAGACTAGTTGACCCGACAGACGATGTCCTGTCAACTATGAATTTGCAGCGCGCATTCTGTCAATCGCTGAAATAAACTTTTCTTAAATTTTCTAACGTTCCGCAAATAAAAAATAGTGAAATCGGTCAAGGACCAAGGGAAATAAGGATTCATTTTTATGTATATAAATTCTGTACAAAACTACCAGGCCTGACACAACATCATAATAAATTATGGTGTCATCCGTTGGTATCTGAACTTTATTATAGGGATGTGGTTTATTTGTAGAAGGCTACGGAATGTTTTTTCTAGGAACGGAAGCCCATTTGCCCTTACTTATTGACACGCCTTTCAATAATCACCAATGGCCTTCGTAGGAATTATTAGAAAAATGACAATAATTTCATATACTTTTTATCATTTATTTATGGTATAAGAGCCATTCCGTGAAAAATTGCACCGTCACTAAATGGGACAAAATGGACAATTTAAAAAAAAATATTTTTAATGTTCATTTATGATTCGATGCGGTATTTATCAAAGTTTCAGAAAACTATATAGTATATAACTAAATAGAATATAGCTTTAAAAAAATCGAAATTCTAAACATGATCCATGACAAGCACTGTCCATTTAGTAACGATCACTAACTTAATATTTTATTAGCGATATGAAATATCTTATAGAAATTTTTAACAATTTTTATTTAAAATATATATCTTCTTTTCAAACCAATTTTGGTTACCCTATCTGCAATATATTTCTTGCTTTAAATCACATATTAAAATATTTTCGTCTCTTTTTATGTTAATGCGACTTATATTTTTAACTTTGTAGTTAATTAGCACCTTGAAAATGAATTCAAAGTATTTTAAATGAAAATAAGTACTATAGTCTACTCTATTTCATCCCAAAATATATCATTAGTAGTAATAAATTCCACTTTACATCCAATAACTTGGAATAAAAATTTGTGACAGTGACTTAATAGGAAATTACATAATGACTAAATGGAAACATAAGCGGTGTTCATAATAAGTTTAATATTCAAATAATAAATTTAAAAACAATCACACATAATTGGTATTGAAACAAAATATTTTTCTTTTACAATCAAATTTAGCTCCATGAAATTGTTCATATTATAAATTACTTATATACTTACTTGTTTATTGCTTTCTGTTGTTTCCACATATTTTTTGGTAAATTAATTAAATTAATAGGAACTTTGTATTTTCGTAGGTACATAGGTATAAAAAATTTGGTTTTACAAGTTAAGTCAATAAGAATATAATCTTATAATAATATCTTAATCTAATAATCTATTTATACGTGCTAGTTTTCACACATTTTTTTGGTATTAATCAAGTAGGAATGTGCACATGAATGCTTAGATACCATAGACTGTAAACATTGCTGTACGATATCCTTCATTCTAAGTAAGTACAATATTTGGTATCTTTATTTTAATAAAAAAATCGTCATTTTAATGTTATAAAAAGTAACCTAATCAGACTTTTGGTTACAGTAGATAAGTACACAGTTTCTACGTGCCTTTCCTATGTCTTATAAAAATGGATTTCAATTATACAAAATTAATCTTTTTGACAATGTAGGCATATATATGATTCAGAGTGAATTGGACCACTACACGATATGCAGTTCCATGTTTTACAGGCAAGACAGTTAATCATTTCATGCAATTTGAAAGCCTTTCTTGTTTTGCATAAAGTACAGTAAAACGTTCTAGTACTCATTTTATTTATGTTAATAGGTTTAAGGGTATTATTTGGAATCGGCTTCAGTGTTTTAACCCTTTTTTTAGGACAATAGCTAATATCCTCAATAATCTTGATACGCTTAGAAGTAGGAATAGCTTTATCGGAGCCAATAGAGATATTTTTTTTAATATTAAAAATTGTAGTGTTTTTTATGGATGAGCTAGGAGAAAGATCACAACTAGGAGCTTCAGCCAGGTAAGTTATACTTTTTTGTGTGTTTTCAGGAACATTAAAAGATACGATTTGGGGTAGCTCGCAGTCATGAGACAAAGGATGGCCGTTAGATGTTGTTTCAATCAGCTCGAAATTGTTGGTAGTAGGAATTTCGGAATGAAAGTCACCTTTAATATTTGGTATAATGGAGTCAATGTCAGTTGTCGTCAGAGGCTGAATACTTACTGTTGCAGACTTATTATACATTGGATCCCAGTTGAAACTGATATTTTGTGTAATTTCATTTAACTGTTCCTCGAGTGGTATAGCGTCAAAATGATTGCTAAGTATACTCGTTAATTGAGATGGTTCTTTTGAGATAAGAGGCTCTACAGAATTTTTTTCAGCAAATTCAATAAAATCAGACATAGGTGTAGCATTAATCATATTAGCTTGTGTAATGTTTTCAAAATGGATATCAAAATTGTCAAAAATATCAACAAGATCTGTTCCGGAAATTTGTGGATCATCTTTTAAATGACGCAATATTGAGCTAGAACCCGACTTTGGCTTTTCCAAAAAACAATGTCTGATTGGTTTGAAGCAAGCGCACTGTCCTCGGTCACAAAAACAACTTAACTTTCGGTGAAGAATTTCGTTTGGCATTTTTGATATTATTTGGTGTATTTGTAAGGTTCCTAAAATAGTCTTTAAATTGTTTGGTACTAATGTTTTGATATTTTCAATGTCAGATTTGTTTATTAAAAACGGTTTTACAGACTTCATGCAGGCTTTTAAATTCTTTAAGGCATCTGTGGCATTAACAATATCGTGCCCATAATATACACGTCGATCTAACGCTCTTTTTGTGGCACCCCCAATACCATCGGCTACCCCTTTACCATGACCACTTTCCGAAAAAGACCAAGTCGTAAGAGCGAGTTTCAATTTTGAGGTAAAGTAGTTAAGCAGGAAGAAATTTTTTTTTTGGCGATATTGGCTCGTCGGACCGTCTGAGAAAAAGTGAATAACAGATAATATGGGACAAATTTGTTAAGCTAATTTAATAATTGGGATAAGGTGTGCCCAAATGGCGTGGGGTTCGTGGCAGTTACTGTCTGATAACGTCACAAAAGATTGACATTGTGTGTTCGTGTAAATCATACCCGTATGAAGGGTTATAGAATTTTTTGATCCACCGAAATGCAGTGCTTGAATTTCTTCAGACAACTTACAATCATAGTTCTCCGAAAAATCTATCAAAATTGCGCACTCACTTGGATTTAAATTTTCGACACACATTCTATACTGACGCTGTTGCTCTTGGAAGTTAAAAAAATGTTTTTTCAAGAAAGGCAATTGTTTTTCATACTCTCCTATTAATTCCTGCACCGCTCCTGATATTTTTACTTTTTTCGTTACAGTGGCTGTTATGTCTTCATCATTTTTTTTATATGTTTTTTTTGCACGCTCCCACTGCAACCATTCAACTTCAGTGTTATTATTACCTCCGAAATTTATTTTTTTGTTTTTGCATTTATCACACAAACCGTACATACATTTAAATGACTTTATGTC
Organism: Manduca sexta; assembly: GCF_014839805.1. Lineage (NCBI taxonomy): Eukaryota > Metazoa > Arthropoda > Insecta > Lepidoptera > Sphingidae > Manduca > Manduca sexta. The sequence continues at coordinate 4,763,618 of NC_051140.1, forward strand.
ACAAGCATTTAGTTCTATAAGGTCTTTAGTGCCTTTAAATGCAACAGCAGGATAGGTATATTTTTTCAGAGCCGCTACTAAATACTCAAAATTACTGTGTTTCACACAAAGACATGTGTCTCGCGGAGCACGTGTCGGTGACAAGACATAAAATGGCTTGTATTTACAAAACGTGGACAAACTGTACTTCCCTCCTTCGTTTTTATATATTTGGTATAGGTTGATTAAACTGTCGGTTAGATACCGTATTTGCATCTTTTTCTTATATTTTGTTTTACATTCACGTTTGCCGGATGTAGATCTACTAATGTCATCCCGGTTGTAAAAAATTTCCATCTCTTCTTTTATCTTCTTGCTTACATATTTCTTATTGCTGCTAAATCTTATGTTACTTTTAAGCCCTAAATATTTTGATACTAGTGCCTTTGATCCTCTTTTTTGGAGAATAGTCTTGGAAATTCCAATCGATCGCAATATCTTTTTTGTTCGTGTGTTTTACATTCTTTATATTTTTCACCTAACGATATTTCTAGCAGTTCATGTCTAGCTTTCAGCTTATTACTCTCTTCTGTTTTTAGATTAATTTCTTTTAAATGTTTTTTTTTTGGTTCTACTTAAAGTTTTTCGTAAGTTTGCATTTAGGGTTTTTAGTTTTTTCAATTGCTTTAAAACAGTTTTATACTTATTAGCTAAGTTATTATATTTCTTTTTATAGTCAACCGTTCTTAGATTGTGACTTGTTGAAGCAACGGCTGCCTCTACACCCTGTTTTTTGGCATTCCTTTGCTTTTTTTTCTGTTCTCTCCAAATTTTCCTCCGCTCCTCTTTTTCTCGATCGCTCAACTCCCTTATTTTTTTTTGTCCCTTTTTTACCCGCTCTATTTGTTTCTTTCTTTGTACCTCAAATTTTTCTTTATTTAGTTTCAGGTTTTCGCGGTACCGTTTAGCTCGTTCGGCAGGTGTTAGTGCCATCATATAATAAATAAACTGAAACAACAATAAATATTTATAGACTACTCAAGAATTACTACTACCATGGAGTCAATCGATAAATGGTTTTAACTTTACAGCCGTGCTTTGACTGACTTCGGGCTAGGCTATACTTGCTGTGAATTAGTGCTAGGTAAGGTCATCCTCTACATAATTAATTATATTGCGAGAGGCTTTCATTATATCATAACACAACAGGCAAAATAACGTGCAAAAGTTATTTAGATGAAAAACTTTTATGTACCTTAAATAAATTTGTGTCGTAGGTCCTACATTATATTGATTTAGTAAAGTTTCCATTTATAACGTGGGGAGCAAAATTCACATTCATCGGTTGGATAGTGATCATAAACACAAGAATTGCAAAAATAACACCAAATATATGGCGATTTCAATAAATACTTGATATCTTGTCTGCTCATAGCTAAAGAAAAATGTATTAATCGTGTTTCTGCAGCAGCAACTGTTTTTTTGCATACAGAACATTTTTTGCCAAAATGAAATGAGTTTTTCCAAGGCCATTGAAGTCCATCATCAAATCATTTAATTAGATCATTAATAGATAAAACTTTGTCAATATCCACAAAAATTACCATAATTAGTGAATTATTAATAGGTGATCAGGGTTAATCTGAAATGGAAACATGATACCTACTTTAGATGTACGAATAAATTAAAAACTAAATATACAAAAAACGAACACCCCAACTGACTATAAACTTTATTAAATTAAATGCTTGTGATTATTATGGATATACCTACAATAATGTAAGCCAATCTGCTACGTAAATAAACATAAATTTAAGGTCGCCAAACGATAGACCGGCTATTATAATTATAATATTATATATAATTTAACAAATTATTTAATAGAAATACATAACTCCATCTAAGTTATTGTCGGTGCAACATAAACACGTAAACGTAGCCTTATGTGTCCATTTCGTCACAAAATTGTTCCACTAATATGTCACGATACTAAACGGACGTGACGAACTCTTGCCTACTACTAATAATGACGAAAACAATAAATATTGTTTGTTCTTTAAGAGGAAATCATTATTTCACTGCGTATGCAGATATATTAAGTATAATTCAAAAGTGAAAGAATGTTTTAAGGACTTACCGGTATCACGTTATTACTGTGACTTTAGTGGACTTGTTAATCGACGATGTGTATTTAGTCGCCTTTCGTCACCGATTACTGCGTCACAACTGGCCGATACAGAAAAAGAAACGGCAGACCTAACATAATAATGTTGCCATGACAATAAAATAACTTGTTTTAGTAGTTTTGTACGATTTAAAGCAAATAAAATAGTAGTGACTAAAGTGGAATGTCCACCTTGGTGCTAATTTGAGTATCATATTTCTTGAATCATATTGAAATACTATAAGATTTATTAATATAATTTTTGTTATAATTAAAAAAGAAACAATATTCTTTAAAAGCTCACAAAAAACGCTCAGGTATATTTAAAAAAAACATGATTTTCAGTTAGTTAAAGTTAGTGACAAGAGGTGTGACACGGTAAAATTACCCTTTTTTCTTCTTAAATTTAATTTTCAATCAGTTGAATTAAATAACAATTGACTCTGTTATATATTTTTTTAAAGTTGATAAACTAACCTGTATATTAAAAAAAAACACATTCAATAGAAAATCAGATGGTCTTGTAAATTATTTGTAAATGTTTGTGACAGTGCTTTTTCAATATGTTCAATTTTTCACGGATTGGCTCATAAACATACGCCTAGCATTTCATATCAATTTACCGACACATTCCCAGTCGATTAGTCGATTGTTGCGCGGTTTTTGCCGGTTGTTGTAGCGATATGACAAGGCGAAAGATCGCGATCTGATCTCTGTCCTCATGCAGCAGAACGTACCGTGTGAACAATGATGGGGTCATCGACACGCGGCCTCGACCGTGCCGCGCAGCCTCCGCCGCGCCACTCATCTCACCACGAATAATAACTACATATCGAGGTGTCTGATCCTTATTACACTATTAATATGTATGATCACTGTGATCATTTATGTCTTCTATCTCGAGAATATATATAACGGGACTTTTATCCCGGAAAACTCTTTCCCGTGGGCGAAACCGCGAGCAAAACCTAGTACGAACTAATTTTAATTTTAGGGATCGGCATCTGTCTACCGTAATTACTCCAATGCCGTTTAATAGGATCAGTATGTCCATTAGTTGGTCAGTGAGACGATTTCGATAAGAATATACGCAACAGGATGGTCAAACAGACATGACGAGTCTGAAGAATAGTTTGATTATAAACGAATATAAAGTTGCGAAAATATATCCTAAAAAGGTAGGAACGGGAAAGGCCTTTGTCTAGTTCCGACTGTTAAATGTGATATATTATCATTGCGTAAGAACCGGTGTCAGTTTTACCACACAAACAAGTTTTATTCACCTACAAACGTTTGGTTATTAACCTAAAAATTTTCGCGCCAATTTCAAGTGGACACCCACTACCTGTAACAAATAATCCGTAACTTTTCTATGAGTTGGAAATTTGCAACTAGCAGTCCAAAGTCGTGAGTACGGCGTGTTAGAATCTAAAAATGTGGATTGGATATATAAATTGTTTAAAATTTTGATAGTCCAAGTTTAATCAACTATCATATTGAGAGTGTAACAGTCATGAAAATTCATGTACTATATCACTCTAAGTTACCACAGGTCCAACTCACTCCCTCGAGAACTGTTATAATCTAGTACATTTATTATGTATTATATTTGTAACTGCCGTAACTCAAAACGTCACGTAATTTGTCAAATACTTACGATCTTAAATTTTGCTCTACAAAATCCGATGCTTGGATCCTATGGGATTAGCATTTCACATTAGTAGTATCGCGTATTTGAAAAAGAGTTAATATATGTCTGAGATATTTTATTCTGTCATAATAATTAAGGAGTAATGCGTAATAATTTATGTGTGCTGCAGAAAAACTGCAAAATTGGTCTAATTGTAAAACGACTAGACATAAAAATGTAAAACACGCATAAAAATCTCTTAAAAATAGCTATACTTGAATTATGCTATTAGTTCATAGTAAATAGGTTACAATAACTCGAATTATCATCCAATGGCGTCTCACAAGCTCTCTCGCCGTATAAATACGCTGACATATGATTCTGTTTCAAAACAAAATGTATCAGTTCAGATCGTCACTGTAAATTTACATATCGGTGAAAATATCATGATCCTTGTTTTAAAAAATATATTATTATGAATAGTAATTTTACAAAACTCCTCATTCTGAGAAACATGTCCGCTACATAAAAACACATTGGCCTTGAGATCGAACTGGCGACCTCGACGCGAACTCGAATTATCCCACCACTCTAGCGACTACGCAAATGTGCCATACTAGATATACACGCGACTTCACGCGGATTTTAGAAATATCGTTGCACACAAAAATATGTTACATGACATGATATATATGTATGAAAAGGAAAAGTGAAAAAAAAACTTTTGGGATGGCGAAAATCCTATGACGTTTTTTTATACTACGTTCAAATTTCCGGTACTGTTAGTACACGTGTGGTCATTGGAAATTCAATCTTAATATGGACTACTGACTGATTGTATTTCTTTTATAAACTAAGATAAATTCTAATCCAGTAAACACGCTGTCGTGTTGACGTTTTCCAACCGACATTCAGCGTGCATAAAACGCATATTATATTTTAACACATAGTTGCAGTGTCGTAGCAGTAAGTTATAAAGTTTCCATATACTGTTTTAAGCGAGGGCCCACTGTCTACTGGTCAAATAGTCACGTAGAGTCAATTTGATAGTCGCGTTGTGTTAATTATACATGCCGTTATTTAGCCCTCCAACACGGCTTTTTTGACAAGGGCGCACTATGGAACGTAAACAAACGCAATACAGTGTAATGTAACATGTTCCTTCGTCCATGCACAGTGTCGCGGTGTGGCGGTGACGTGGAGCGGTCGCGGATCATTACCCGCAGTGCGTCGACCCCGGCTCACGGCCGACCGGTCCGAGCTCCCGCCCGGCATGGGCGCCTGGTAGCACCATCACAACGATCCACGAGCTTGCACTGGGATTATTGTATCCCGAACCAGATTAAGGGAGTTTAATCATCCCAGATGACTACGTAGTGCTATTCTCTGTGGTTAGTGCATACAAAGCAGTATTGGCCATCGAAGCTTTTAAAATGGCGCAGGACACCTATCAGGTTATATTCACTATCCAAAGTATCCCCAAAGTTCACCACCATTTTGTATTTTGCTTTTGGAAACGAGATTATTTATGGCATTCGTATTACCCTTTACTTGATTGCAAACTCGACCACTCGCTAGTACAAATAAATTTCTGATTTTCAGTTCACCCAAATTTAAATTCGGGCTATCCTTTTCCCACATAATAAATAGTATAGCAGTGTAAAGGTTTGTGTAGAGTATTAATATCCCTCTGCGCAGATTTTGTTAAATTACAGGAAAATTAAAGCTTTAACGCGAATAATTTAAAAAAGCCACATCATAAATATTTTGACAGATCGCCATTAAACATTGTTTACGCGCCACAGCTAAGAGATGGTACTAATAAAAAAGAAACAATAAACCTCAGCGGAAATACGTTTAATTTATTGACGCTAGCTACGATAAAACAAGTACGAAATAAAGCTTTGGTCACACACACAACGCTGTTAGATTCCAGACAGTAGCTAATTGGGATCGTATACAGACAGGAACAAAAAAAAATACGCATGACTTTTAGTTAAAGCCATCACACACGTCCGTCTAAAAAATTATAAAAAATATCTGCGAAATAATATCTAGAGTTTCATGAATCAATGATCTGGAAGAGAATATAATCAGTTTATTATTACATCAAATTTTAAACTGCAATAACATGTGAATGGAATTTAATTACTGCAAGTTCCAGGAGATTTTCTGAGTCATCGTTGCTTATTTATAATACTGTTTACTGCATAACTTTAAACATAAACAAGCGTAGGTAATGAAAACAAACAATTCATTGAACATTGCTCATTCCTCCAATATAATTATCATTAAAAATACAAATGAAAGAACAAGTTACACTCAGTCCCAAAGTCAATACTAACGTATCTCTCGACTCCCGACCTGTATGTTTCAAACTAGTATTGGGGTAGGCGCTGATCTTGTGATGAGGCCACTCAGTAGTATGCCGATTCAATAGAAATATAAAAAGGCGAATTTTGATGTCTATAAGCTTATTATTTATTTATGAAAATATCCTAGTATTCCAATAAGCAAAAACAAAGAAATACAATCTTGTTTTACCCTGAAAGGGCATAGGGCTAGCTCTATGCTCGAGTCATGGTTAGTGAAAGGCTATGTCCATTTATGTGAAATCTTTGCTTTTGAATTGGAGATGAAAATAATCTGTATGCAGCATTGTTACCCCTGACTAAATTCATCACATAAAATATTTTTTGTACAGCGACGTTTTTTTATTTATCAATCTTTGGCCATTATTCATTGTATTATGTGTATTAATAGATCACGTGTCTACACCTCTCTCACAAAAGTTCCGGACTTGTCACTTAGTATTAATAAATCTTTGTCGCCACGACTTTTCTTCATACAAGAAAATCTGGCGAATTTATTAATCAACCCTTTATAAATTGCAAAAGTAATATGTCATTGGATTGCATGCAGGACTCAAATACAAATATTCCGCATTACAGAAGGCCTTGAGCTACTTATTTATTCATAATGTTAGATGTTACAATTGTTACAAAATAGCAAGGTGTTACTATGATCAGGGACGAGTGGCGACCATTAACGACCACTTCGGTCGCCAAATTACGCGGCGCGGGGTCAAGTTCGCGTAGCGGTGTCAAGGGCACGCGTATATCGGAGTCGCGTAAACAAAGGTGTGATATTGAAAAACATAATGACTTTATCGTTCCTTTTGTATTCTTAATTTAAAAACTGAATTATACCATAGTAAAATTAAAAATGTTAGAGTTTGATAAAACGTCACGCAAAAACCGCTTTTATTCAGTTCCAGCAGAATTTTATTCCGTAAAAATTATTTCAGTGGATACACAAGCAAAAGGTATTTATTAATAATATTTTATCATTAATATCAGAATAGGTGTATTTTCACGTGAGGAGTCTATTTTTTGTGGCTTGTTTGGGATTAAGCAAATCTCTATTAAGAGGTTTAATAAATATCTTAATATGTGCTTTTTGATCTATGATATAACTCCCATGGACAATTATTTCATAACTTATAACATCTATTCAAAGCTTTTTGACGTTAATATAATAAAGTTTTAAAATGGTCTTAAAAACAAAAAAAAAATACATTTTATTGTGCCATATTGCTATAACATTTAATTAATGATACGTAATAAAAAAAACTGACCATCCACTCGCCTAGCACAAAACCTAATACAGGGAAAGCTAGGCATAGACGTTCTATACAAGCACTGAACAGGCTATTTTTATAAATTTAGGTATTGTTATAAAATACCAAAGTATCTTTGAAAGAATTCTAGATACATAATAATGTGAGTAATTTGTGGTGGCTCTGATGTGTTCGAACGGAAGTATTCCCGATATCTCCCGGATCTGGATGATTTAACTGTGCCAATAACGCGCTTGACGTCAGACTTACGACGCCCGCGCGTCGCCGCACGCCGCCTCGCGAGTACAAATCAAATTATATTTATACTATATACTTTAAACTTCATGGATATATCATAAATATCGAATATTATAATAAAAATAATCACGTATCCGGTTGTTGGAGGTTATTTAATTATACACTATTTATACTGTTCCTCCATAACCCGTAGGGCGCCTTGTGTATTGATGTAGCCAGCAATTTCGATTTAATTCCTTTATACAATAAAACTAGAACGGAACAGCTTCAATTTTTAAAACAACTCACTACATCAAAATTGATATAGCTTTTATGTTTTTTTAATGGTATTTAAGGATTTTCCCACAGAAGCATGTATAGTGGCCATTGGATCTTACGATTTCAATCAAATTATTTGGGGCTATCACGATAAGCCTATTGAATTTTTTTCTCATAATATATTGCCACTATAACACGCAGAGATTTATAGAAAGAAGTACCGCGCGAATCTACGCAAATACGGTTCAGAGTTGGCAGCCCTACTCGCCGCGTCCAATTGAGAAATTTTAATATAAGAAGCAAATCAAATAAACCATAAATTAGTGTTCTATGTATAGCGACGGGCAGCGTGACGTGCGCGACGGCGCGCCGTAAAACTGTCGGAGCCTCATCACAACCGGCTCAGCTGACACCACTACATTAACACTATCTCCTGCGCAGTCAAGAACTGCCTTTAAATCGCGGCAAATGTTTAAATAACCTACGCCGTGTTATCAAGTATCTACGAACAAACTGACAAATTGCGAGGTTTTATTACGCGCAAACGGTTTAATTTTGCGAAATGGTGACGAATACGTAGGCGTATTTTGTAGACTAAAAATCATCAATAGTTTCGTATTTAACCTTTTGAAACATTCAATAACCTTGACAAAATTTGATAATAATAACGAACGAAATAGAGTACAAATTAGGATTTCTTAAAATATGCTATTCCATTTCCTTTACCCGTCGCTTAACTCGCAGCACAATACAAACGTTTTCATAAGTCGGTAGCCTAACATCGCATTAATTGATCGCAAATTAAATTGTATGTAAACACATCTTAACAAATAAACTTTAAATATTAGTGTTATAACTTATTTTAAAGCAATAAGCTCGAAATTATACATTATCAAGATAATTATTTCTACTAAGAGCACTTAAAAACCTAATAACTTTGTTCATATACAGACGCTGAACAATAGCAAGTCATGAGTGTATTTGTCTTCTCTCTTTTGAATTTTAAGTACTCTCAATTTTCACCTTACACAAGTATAGTACGTATTCAATTTGTCCAGTCCGTGTAAAATCGTGCCAACATACGTGTGCTCTGTACACGCAGTTCAAAAACAAAAGAACAACTCACGAGGCGAGTCGTTGACTCGTCTCTGGGTAACTTATTGAAATGTATACAAACACATTATGTATGGGTACAGACTACAGAGCGTTCAACGTAATCGATTGTGGAATTTTACAATATTCGAATAATTGCAAAAATACTTTGCATGATAGCTGTGGCGGAAAATTGTTTGTTAGTTTATTAAATGTTTGTTGTAAAAGCTACTTTATTTATCGTAAGGTAACTGAAAACAGTCAATTTATTGTAACGTTTTATATTCCATAAATTATGATGCATGTTATAAGAGAAAATAAAAGTATTTAAGGTATGTCTAGTGTCTACTCTTCAAGCTACATTCATTAATATTTATACTATTGACTTAAAGATGGTACACTCATTATGAGTTGTTCAGGTCTGAAAAAGAGAGAAATTATCATTTGAGCCAGATGAAGAAAGACACCGCTAAATATATGTACATATATTTAACATTTATTTAGACATTTGTTATTTCTTTTTGATAATTTAATTGTTTTTACAACAGGAGTATAAAACGATAAAGTTTTCAGACAGCCAGATACAGAAAGTTTTCATGATATAGACTCTAAAGTCCGAGTATTTTTTTTATTCACTAATCTCCAGCCGATTTTTTATGTGATTAAACCAAACAAGTTACCGAAAATGCATCATCCAGATCATGGTAGAGCTATGATTAAAGTTAGACTAATGGAGTTGATCTAAGCCGAGCTGCTGCAGATGTCAGGAAGCACACGTGACTTGTTCAGAACAATGAACAAACAAAAACTAATAAAAACTGCGTGTTTGTGTGTGTAAGGTCAAGTTTAACGAGCTGCGCCGGCGCGGGCGAAGGCTCAGCGCGACTGCGGCGTGTGTTTAACATATTTCATGCTTTTTACCTCTACTATAAGTACTTTTGATCTTTCATCTTTACTCGGAAACGTATGATGCTATATCGCGAATCATAAATCACGATTTCTAAACGAAAATTGAATTCTATTCGTTATGTTATTTTTCAATAAAATCTAGTTTATCTATTCTTACAGTATTATTTGTATTCAGCAAACCGCACGAAAAACTTCAGTCGATATTTTTTTATTTAATAGCAATAGTATTTAATATATACTTGCCTATTTACGCCTCCTCAGTTACTGCCCCAATTAAGATCCCATAAATAAAGATGGAGTTTTACCTGAGAAAGAAAGATTGTGTTATTAAACTGAATATAAACATCCTGAATATATAAATAAAGAAATATAGACATCCCAAGTACATTATTTGTTATAATAGATGTCGCTGTATTGAACATAACAATTTTACGGTAGCCCCGTATTGATTCTTGAAATCGGAAGCATTTTAGTAAGTATTCACCACATAGGTCTAGTCTTGAAGTGAATATTTTCCCATATTAACAATGTGTTTATAGATTTAATCCTCTTCAAACCGTTCTACAATTAATCCTGATATTACAGAATAAAAACCAACAACATAAAAATGATGTGTTAAAATAATTGATAACTAGAAATTTCACAGTTCCCGCGCAAGCACCGGCGGCGTGTAAACTCGCCAGCTGTGCAGCCGCGAGCGACGCGCCGTCTAACACAACCATTCTAATGAAAGTGACAAGATATTTTTCAGTTTATGCCGTTACAGTTCGTGAATTGAAAACTGATTATCACATGTGTGCTTCAGATTGTGATATGTACGGCGCGGGGTCCGGTATCCCGTATCTCAATGAAAAACAACTTCGATTTCGCAACATTTCGCAAATATTTGGCAAAAGAACGATGACCGTCGTAAAGTCTATAGACTTAACATAGAGGATGCGCTGATATATTTAACTTGCCAGTAATATGTTAGATTTGTAAATATCCAAAATAATATATTATGCTCTTTGAGATCATTCGTACATTTTAACTGTAGCTCAATTTAATTGATATCAAACATTCAGGCCGCAAACGCTTTAATGTTTAGGTGTATAAACAAAGCTATTAAAATAAATTGTAATTTGATTTAATACATCGTGCTCGGAACAGCTGATGCACGTTCCTATATAAAATGTATAAATGGTCAACAACAATGCTATAACACCACATTAAGAAAAAAAAATTACATGTAAGAATATTGCGACTATCTTAGAAGACGGCATTAGATTGATTAATTACAATTTATTAATAAGGATTTCATCTTCCTGTGACTCTGAAGGAATGTAATTTCAACGGAAACGAAAGCCAATGCTAGTATAATTTAAAACAAACGTTATACGTTGTGTAAAGTAAACAATATATCGGTATTATTATGAAGTTAGATTATTCAGTGGCCGCACGCTGTTTACGCAGCCACGTTCTATCGCGCTCGCCGGCTGATGGACGTGTGTTTATAATCACTATTTATATTTTGTTTTTATAACCTCCATGAGTTTTTAAGTGGTTTCTTCAAAAGAGAAATACACACTAGATTTTTTATTAAGTATTTGGCGATTGATTTTATCGTCGTAATATTTTCTTCGTTAAGGATCCCTTTATGAATATAGTTCTACGTCTCCTTACTGATAAAACTATTAAGACAATACATTCCGATTTATGTATATGTAGATCTGTATAGAAAGCATCAATCCTAGCCTGGTAAAACAAATAAAACTGTGCGTAAGTACCTGACTCAATACGCGTAAGGTTGCAGGTGTCTATAAAAGAGATAGAGTAAGCTAATTGTATGCGGTGAAAAGAGACAAAATATATTGAAAGCGATCATATTGCGGTTTAGCCGGGTTCGGGAATCGAATGTATCAAAATTGATACTTAAACACGGATTGCAGGGGCTTAAAGCAAAGAAATAAAGATAGGATTATTTTAAAGTTTAGTGTATTTTTTCATTTCCTATTACTTGTGATAAAATTTATATTTTTTTATAGCAAACAATAATACTTATTATGCCAAATCAACTAACCCATAATGCCAAAGTAATAGTAGATACTTTACCCTTAAAAGCACGAAAAAAAATTTCTGAGGATTAAGTATTACTTTAAAAATAATAACTTCCCGATAGAACATAACCTAAATATTACAGTATTCATTCTCCATTAACACAATACGCACTATAAACTATGAATCTATATGCTTGTAATAATAATGGCAGAGCAAGTGTCGCAGGTCCAATTATCTGTCATCACAATAGATCGATTGTTAACTCGTCGTCTGTACTGTTATACAGTCGTGACGTCACGGATTGTTCTAGTCATTATTGTCTCTGATACTCGAAGGATTACCAAATAGTCAGCAAAGGAGCAATAGTAATCAAAGAGCCCGCTCTTTGGGACTTGTTTTATAAATCATCACTTCATGAAATTTTACTGGTGATAGGTCGTCCACCTGGGTAGGGTACACCTCAATGTCTATTTCTGCCGCCAAGCGTGTAGTCACTGTTGTGTTTCAGCTTGAAGAACATTGTAACCAATGTACCTTTTAGACATAAAACTTAACATCTCATGTCTCAGGATGGCGAGCGCAGTGGAATACCAAACTATATTTTGTAATTCAAGGTGTTGGATGGTGTTTCTACTGGTTATGAGCGGTCGTATTGCTTACAATCAGGCGAAAGGCTACCTCGTCTCGACATTCAAAACAATAAAAACATAACGTTTAGACAGGCTTATTAAGCGCTCAACATGGCATAACTGGACTACCTGCGTAGCTCCATTTACTAGCAGCAAAATAAATAATACAACAAAACAACAATTATACACAGTGTTTTTGTAATTAGTTCTGACGTTTAGTGACCCACTTCACGTTTGACCCCTTTTCTCGAATAAAAAGAATAGCTTTCGTTTATAGACACACTGCTTCAAATAAGATCATCAACCGTGCTCTTTTTACGATGGAGAGATAAATAGTACTAACATGTACATACTCTTATAGCCAAATAAATTTATAATCTCCATAATAACAAACAACTCTTTATATTTAATACTAGCTTTTGCCCGCGGCTCCGCCCGCGTTATAAAGTTTTTCGGGCTAAAGTTTTCCGTTATAAAAGTAGTAGTTTCCCGGGAGCCTATGTTCTTCCCAGGGTCTCAAACTGTCTCCATACCAAATTTCATCTTAATACGTTAGGTAGTTTTTGAGTTTAACACGTTAAGGCAGACAGATGCAGCGGGGGACTTTTGTTATATTATTTAGAACTTTTAAGTGAAACAATCCCGTCATACATCATTGTTGCATAACTTTAACCGTTTACGCAGCGCAGGCAACGGAAGCTCTCAAAACTCATAATTTTCCCCGTTTTTGCAACATGTTTCATTACTGCTCCGCTCCTATTGGTTATAGCATGATGCTATATAGCCTATAGCACTCCAGGAACAAAGGGCTATCCAACACAAAAATATTTTTTCAGTTCAAATCGGTAGTTCCTGAGATTAGCCATTACTGCTCCGCTCCTATTGGTCATAGCGTGATGATATATAGCTTATAGCGGTCCACAAATAAAGGGCTATCCAACACAAAACGAATTTTTCAGTTGAAACCGGTAGTTCCTTAGATTAGCCATTACTGCTCCGCTCCTATTGGTCATAGCGTGATGATATATAACTTTGAGCACTCCACAAACAAAGGACTATTCAACACAAAAATATTTTCTCAGTTCGAATCGGTAGTTCCTGAGATTAGCCATTACTGCTCCGCTCCTATTGAATATAGCGTGATGATATATAGCCTATAGCTCTCCACGAACAAAGGGCTATCCAACGCAAAAAGAATTTTTCAGTTTGGACCGGTAGTTCCTGAGATTAACCATTACTGCCCCGCTCCTATTGGGTATAGCGTGATGATATATAGCCTATAGCACTCCACGTATAAAGGGCTATCCAACGCAAAAATAATTTTTCAGTTTGGACCGGTAGTTCCTGAGATTAGCCATTACTGCCCCGCTCCTATTGGGTATAGCGTGATGATATATAGCCTATAGCACTCCACGAACAAAGGGCTATCCAACGCAAAAAGAATTTTTCAGTTTGGACCGGTAGTTCCTGAGATTAACCATTACTGCCCCGCTCCTATTGGGTATAGCGTGATGATATATAGCCTATAGCACTCCACGAATAAAGGGCTATCCAACGCAAAAAGAATTTTTCAGTTTGGACCGGTAGTTCCTGAGATTAGCCATTACTGCCCCGCTCCTATTGGGTATAGCGTGATGATATATAGCCTATAGCACTCCACGAACAAAGGGCTATCCAACGCAAAAAGAATTTTTCAGTTTGGACCGGTAGTTCCTGAGATTAGCGCGTTCAAACAAACAAACAAACAAACAAACAAACAAACAAACAAACAAACAAACAAACAAACAAACAAACAAACAAACTCTTCAGCTTTATATAATAGTATAGATTAGTCATTACGTTCATTGCACTGATTTTGAAAATATTTTCCGATAGCCCTAATTTTCACTAACCGAATAGTATTACTCATCCAGTAATCCTCTTGGGATACTATTATTTATCCCAAAATAACCTTTACTCCCTCGGGATACCATTCGATTACGCCGATAACCTACAAACACCATGAATAAAGAAACAACAGCTGTCATAATGGCGGCCATTTTGTTCCGATACTGCGTCTCTCTTTAACTTGTTGTTTCGTATTCTTTTCACGAGTGCGAGAGAGACACTTGTTGCCCGGAACTCTGTGCTCGGTAAACCGAACTTCCTTTGTGAAGTTTGGAAGGGTTGCTTTTTGTGCATTATTTTTAGAATAGTAACACAAAACCAGGTAAGGTAGTGTAACTGTCTTTAATAATGAATTTTTATGTACGTAAAATAAAATATTTGTTACGTACAATAATGAAAACGTGCAGTGTGGACTATAATTTTAGATTAATAAAAACATGGATAAAATATGTAGCACGACAGTCCGAAAAATATTATAATTTTATTTTGCCACTTAACTACTTATCAAGAGGTGATTATTCATAAATTATGATGAGATTTCTCTCATGTCTGACAACTTGAGATCCAAATAAAAGTTACAAATACGGCAATCTAAAAATATGTAAATAATTGCAATCGTTAAAATTGAAATAATGGCATTACATTTCGAATATACTTGTAACATTAACACAGTATTCGCAAAAATCACACAGGTTCTTGAATCTTCACAATATTTTAACTGTTTATTTACTCTGTGGTTTCGTAATTGCCATTTTAAAATATTTGGCACACTTGTATGTGGTCCCAGTTTAAAATTATAATCATATTTAAAATATGATAATATTAATCGATATTGTCTCTCAAATAATACCATGCCGATTTATTTAACAAAACGAAGGCATTTATTATCTAGTTTTAGTAAATTAATTTTAGAATTATATACTATCTTGATATTATTTAGATCACAGTAAATTACAAAGATTTTCCTTAATATTAATGATCTAGCCCACGTAAGTGACTTGGAAATGTTTTGTATATGTTGGCTGTAAGTAATTAAGTAAGTAAACTCATTTATCCTGGTCCTCTATCTGTCGAGGCTGTAACAAGGTCGTTATTTACTTTTTACCTGTACAAAGGGCGCGAGGCCGTCTCACTTTTATACTTCCCAGTCTGCTCCCTTGGGAATTGAGAGACGTACCGCGGCAGCTGTTACACATTGGATTTTAGAAGGATTATATTTGCGGGAGTATTAATAAACTTCTATATGTACATAATCTATACTTATAATAAATCTTATAAAATAAAATATGATTAAATAGGAGTAGACCGATGGTGAATGTAGACCAGGTTAACTTCCACTGGTAACTATATTCTCTTGGATGACATTCTCGCAACGATATACACTAGTGTATATATGCAATATTGTTATTTTGGAGCATGAAAGAGCTCGTAGCTGCCAAAATATAGGGTACTTTCTGTTTATTGACTCAGATACATTGCAGGATATCCTTTGGTATTAAAAGTGTGTTTATTTATTGATTAATGGTATTTCCATTCCTTGATACAGGGCTACTCCATAACAAAGGGCCGGAGAGTGCGACGTTGCCGCTTCGACAGCAGATGCGCTCGCGACTCTGCGCCCTCATCGACTCTACACACCGGATTTTATACCGAGGGAGATTAATAATTAATTCGCTCACATTTCGGGTGAAGTTGTAGACCATGAACAAAAAGTGTATTGGAGCAATTTTGTGTAAAAATAAACAAAACATCTGGCTTCAATTGAATTTATGGCAGTATGGTTCGGAAGCTCAACGCCGGGCCGTAAGGCACGGTTACTCCAGCATAACCGCTCAGTCGCCTCCCACGAAGGCTGGGCGGTAGTAATAAGGCACTTTCTCCGCGAAAAAAAAAAAAAAAAAAAAGTATGGTTCGGAAAGTTCAAAGCTTTTTGAAAGCTGTGTCTCTATACTGGCCTAGAAGTAAGAGGATCAATGTCGCCCTAGTCCTAAATAGCTATCCGAAATTATTATTTGTGCCTAATTATTGGACCCGCAATACTGGCAAATCTTGCAACAGTTGACAAATTAGATTTGCTAACATCTAAGTGCAAAATTTTTCATCACTTTCAAATAGCAATACTATTAAACAGAGCGCATTACAATGACGAATAATACTTTTCAAAGTAAATAGACTGCATAATATTTCATTGACGGTTTAATAATTTTGCATCACGTGATCTATTTGCTATTTTACCTGCCCTACTTTGAAAAATATATTGAAACAACTGTATTGAAGTGTTTTCTACAATCAAGCAGTATTGTACAAGGACTATTGTGTTCGGTTTGAATAGTTTTGAAGTCTGTAATTATTGGACATTACGACTTGAAATCTAAGTCGCAGAATAACGATTGCAGCATTGGGTTATGTGGAGTTAAGTAAATTGAAAACTAAAGTTCTCGCATCTTTTATTTTAAGTAATCGTTGTCATTGTTGTTTTTATGGTGCAATTGCCACACTCGTTGCAACTGTCGGTTACAAAAAACAAGAAAAATAATTATTATAATTGAATTTCCTACGATTATCCGTGTCAATCTGACATTTATTAAGTGATAAAATTATTGTCTGCCATTGGAACAATTAATTTATCATAATCATAGTGTTCCATAACGAATGACAAATGATTAATTAACGGTATTACAATTGAACAATATTTAATTGGTTTTATATTTTTTTATGTACGTTTCCTCAAGAAAATTCTTGGAAAGAGGTGTTGTGCTAGCCTTAAAAATACATTATGGAACATTAAATAGAAATTCTGGTAGATTCTAGACTACATTGTCGAAGGGTCCGATAACCCAACCCGAATCCCAATTGCAGCCGACTTCTCTTAACGTTCTATTAAAACCTATATGTTGTGTCGGGATCCTTTCGGCAAATTCTATCTATCGCCACTGCTAGACTATAAAACAATTACTGAAAACAACCACTACCTTATAAATAAGGATTAATTCATGAGGTAATTATCTCAATTTTTATTTTTTAATAGGAATTTCATCCTACCTTTGATCTAATTCCGAAACGTGAGTATTCGGTCGAGTACCTTTGGCATAAAGAGGTTGGAATAGCTGAACAAATTATCAAAAACGAAAATCCACGTAAAAGCACCGTATTATTATTGTTGATCACTCATGCAGCATTATGAGCATTTAACGCGAAACATTTGTTATACATATTTTTAACAAAAATAGAATATTAATTGCCATTATATTTTTCATTACTCATAAAATTTTAAACGATATTCTTCATAATAAATTGCACTAACAATGACGGAAACAAACGGGTGTTGAACTACCCACCTACTAGATATATTGTAAAACGTCAACTAAGACTCATTCATAATAAAAAACGAGACTAGACACTGATTTATGTTCTCATATATATTTTTTTAAGAAATTCTTTTTCTATGTTATAGCTAAACTTTCGTACTTTAGATAAAGACAAAGGATAAGTAAATGGGTCATCTAAGGAATACTCATAGTCAAAAAAATTAAGTGTGTATTAAGTACGTTGTAGACTTTCAATAAGGGAATAGGAAATGGCAAGTGGGTGGAGATTTCTTGTGCCTCCTGCATTCAACCATACACACTAATTCCTACAGAGAATGAAATGTAATTCAAAACTGACTCTGAATGGACATACAATAGGAATGACCGGAGATTGTTTTGTTTGTTACAGTAGTAAACATCTAAGCGAAGAAGATAGAAAATATATCTGGGTCATTCGAATACTCCAAGTGACAATACACAAGTATTGTTGTAGTTCAATGCTCATAGTAGTTCGCGACCGGCTCCTTGCACAATAATCCGCCCCCAGTTCACCAAAACACATAATTCCATGTTTTCTTACTCAATCAAAGCTATCATTTATCTGTAATAGTGTCTGATAGTATACCATACACTTAACGTTTTATTTATTACAATAAGTCTCCCCATATGTATCAAGTAACAAAAACGTATGCAAACTTTAGTGTCCAATATGTTTGAGAAATTTACTTTATTACAAACTCAATTTCCATACACAAATCACGCGTTGTTTAAGTTGTATGTATATTTAGGTTGCGTTATGTTGGGCCCCGTCAACTTAAATTAGCTCGGGTCAACATAGGGTTGCCAAATACCAAGTTGTACATTGAATACCGGAAAAGTAATAACTGAGGAGGTAATTAGCTTTAATCGTAGTTATTAAAGCGTAATAAAGAAAACGCATAAAAGATTAAATTATTAGTCTTCATATTGAAATATATATTGTTAAAAAACATCGCGCGATGCCGTATTATCTAATCGGTAACGCAGTATTATAAATTAGTAATTTAAGTTTTTTACCAGTAAATTTTATACCCGTTGTATACTTAATATCTCAACCTGTTTTCCAACCTGGCAACCCTACACGAGCTCATGCCTAACTTGGTTAGAATTCGGTTTACATTAATATGATCCAGTTAAACGCATATATGAGGCTCTCCATCGCCTAAACGACAACAGCGCTGACCTAGCACTTATTAGAATCCTTTGCAAACGGCGCTTTTTTTGTACGCGCTTCATGCAAAACTAAGGGGCCCAATAAAGTAAAGCTCTTCAGTCGGGAGAGTCAGTTTTTTTGTGAAATTACTTTGACAGCCAAATTCTTTACCTGAATATTTTATTTCATTTATTATTATGCACGTAAAAAAATTGACATATCAATAAATTTGACAAAAAAAGGATGGATAAAAACAATATTTAAGATCGTATACTATACCAACTTTCACGCAAATAAACGATTCATGATTCTTTATTAATTTACTCTTCACAATGATAAGATCTCTTTCATTATTCCTTCACTTACTTACGTATTGCCCTAATAGTTTAATAACAATTTATATATCAACAACCGACTATGGAACGCAAGTCACAGTATCTTAGAGTCTCGGACCTAGACCGTACACTTTTCTGATCATTACGTCACAAACATTGTTCAAGATATCGATATTGGCAAAACATTTAGACACAGTCGTCACTGAATCCATCGTGGCTAAAAATTCAATGAAGAATTAATACTAGTCGGTAACCAGCTCCGATTAGAGCAGCGTGCGGCTAAACAAACGCGTTTGTTGATGAAGCGCGTCCGTTTTTGGCGTTAGCAAGATATGCAAAATGCTGGGTGCTGAGGCCTTGAGTGGTATAAATAGATTCTGTCAACAGTTTTTTCTTCAATACGTGTAATTTGAAATATATTTATACAATGGTCAATGTTAATGCTAGTGGTAGGATATATTTTATGTACGCCTGGATAGCGACCACTGTACACCAGGTGTTAAAACCCGCCATAGTGGCCCACGTAAGTAAAGTTTCGGGATTAGCCTGTGTATATCGGGTTCCAACAGGCTGGCATAATTGTGTCGACTGTCGAGGGTTGTCTCTAGGTCTCTCTGTCTCTCGTCAGTCGACATTCTATTGGACTCCACTCCACTTACTATCAGGTGCGGTTGGGCTCTCTTTGCCTTGCACGTATTAAAAAATTATAGCAGAAAAATTATGCTTTACAACTAAAAATAGTTAATAATACTTGAATTCAAGTCTCGAAGAAACAATAAGTAATTTTTTTAAAGAAAGATTAATCAGCACTACTATTCACTTCTAAGGCATTAATTCTATATAAATTTATAGCTTAATTTACTAGTACTCGAAATCTGGTTAAGTTCTGAATGATTGTAATGTATAATTTGGAAATACCAGTCCGAATGACCGACGCTGTGCCTCACGCTAATTCACATAATGGCGTTGTGTATGCAGTATCTTGTACTAGTTTAATCTCTTAGAACTTTCGGTCACCTGAGACAAAATAAAAAAGTTTCAAACAAAAACCATTTTGTTTTTTTTATTCAACAAGTAGCAGGTCAATGTAGATCACGGCAAATGTTCTACTTTGAATCATAATCTCAACAAATTCGAACTGAAATAATAGTTTACATTTCCCACAAGACCGTAAAGTTACATATTAACCGCAGACCTACGGAACACAAGCTTATCGTCTTTAGTATTGGAAAAAAGTCAAACACACACGCACTCACGTTTTTCTCCCCGAAAAATTTGACAAAGGCGCAACTGGTGAACCTATTTTCCGCCGTTTGTATCCGTCCTGTGATGTGATAGGAGAGCCTATCGCCATATCGGCCAAAAATTCTAGACTCCGGGCTGATACTGAGTATAAAAACCGAGTATCACTTTGCAAGACCCGGTGATCGAACACGAGACCTCAACACTGCACAATTGTACCGTAATACAACTACACCACAGAGGCAGTAGAAAAATCATAATATTAAAAATATTCTAACTATACATTTACTAAAACCAATAATATCTAAAACTTTAAATTTGTGTCACGTGACCTTTTATGTAATGTTATCAGCGGCGCTAAACAGTTGGTATTTGGCAAGTGTGAAGAATTTGCGGTACATTTGAGACTACATAATAAATTTAGCAAATATTGTAACTAGAAATGTCTATGTTTGAGAAACGGTTTTCAAAACATTCTTACCGTAGTGAATGAATGTTTATATAAGGTATGGATCCTCCGTAAATTAATTCGTAATATTGAACGTAAGAAATGAGTTCGTGAATTAATATCTCATACAAAAAATTATGGAAGAAAAGTATTTCTAAGAAACAATGTGGAAGACTTTCCAAAACTTGTTTTTAGTTATTACCTACATTTTCTCTAATACGGCGGTCGGTGTTAACAATAAAATTTACTACATAGTCTACTAGCCAATTAAAAACCATTTAAAATTTACTTATGAAGCATATTCGCGATCGTACAAATCTAAGGTAATAATTCCGGATTGAACGATTTTTCACAAACACGGAATTACATGCGCGGCCTAATTATTTAACTAAATCACGTAGATAATACTCAAATGCATTAGTCATATAAATTCTACAGCCAGGTCGTGGGCGAACAGAGTTAGCGACCCGACATCTCTAACTGTAGAGCACGCCCCGCTTTACCTTTATATGGAATATGCTATCCAAACTGTTATGGCGATACAAAAGCATGCCAAACAATTGTCTATTTCTCTTTTAAACGAATTAAAAAAGGTGCTTAATATAGGAATTTTGAGAAAATTATACCTATGACATGATAAATGCACTCTTTATAAAAGGTGAATATATTTTACTGTTACCAAAACTATACTATTACAATAATTTTATAAGACATATAATCATTAACTTGTCCACACCTTTCAACTGCATTTTGATCCATCAAATAATATCAATGAAATCAATAACGAAGTTCTTGGTTATGGCTTACTGGAGCTCTTAAATCGATTCGTTTTGAAAGTGTCAAATTACAATCTGACCGCTAAGTGCGAATTATGCGGCGGTGGTGGCGAAAGCCGTCACCACTCGGACCTATTGAACTGGTATACTCTATGGCAGATTTAGAAATGTGACGTAATTTTATGGTCTACCGCCAATGGATTATTTATTCCAACTTTTCTTTAGACGTTATGTAATTACATGATTTATAGTATCTAAACCATTACAATTCGAATGAAAGAGTAGAGAATTTTGACTAATACAAAAACTTCGAGTAACAATAGATGTTGTTTTGGCTACATTTTAGTAAAATGTTAAAAAAAAATTAGCGATAAGCAGTCAAGAACTATCAGATATATGAGTGTTAACAGTGTTGACACTCAATTTACCTATACCCAAGCTTTTAGGTGTCGCAAGAGATTTCATCGCTACTATTTTTCATAAATAAAATTAATAGACAAGGAGTCATAATATAACGTATTTAAAACATTAAAAACTTTGCTCTTCATCTCTAGCTTGATTTGTTTGACTTAGCATTACTTGCTATTTTCTTTTATAAATAGTTCAAAATCCAGCTCGGCTGGTGGTCGGAATACTATTGTGCAGTGTGCAGGAAACGTGGCGGTTGTTTACAGAGTCGGCGCCGCGCCGAGCCGCGCGCTTCCTAGAAACACGCTTCCAGCTATCGCGTATCACATTGTAGTGTCGCACGAGGACTTGCGTCTGACTTATCTATTTTAAACTAAGTTACGGATTGATGTCTAATCTTTGATTAAGATTAGGCGGGGAGAGTTCTAGAGATTAATCACCATTTTGATCTAAGACATACTGTTTCATGCATACGGGCGCACTGAATAAGGAATATTAACCAACGTATTTAATATCAATAGTATTTTAGAGTTTTGCGTTACAGATTTCAGAAAATATTGACAGTAAAAAATAAAAATCGCAAACACAGAAAACCACTTACGACTTGTAGAACATCCGAGCATGCAAGAGCACAGTTCGTTACTTTTATTAGTGTCATAGCCTGAGAATTTATTATCAACCGACAAATCCTCATTCTGAAATTCCCTGGTGACATCTTTGCCAGTCGGCAATAGTGCAAATCAGCGTTGTACTAGATTTGGTCCCCGGAGTATAAGTTGCATCATTCCCTTTTGACTTATCAAATTTAAAAACGTATTTATCTATACTATTATATAAAGCTGAAGAGTTTGTTTGTTTGTTTGTTTGTTTGTTTGTTTGTTTGAACGCGCTAATCTCAGGAACTACCGGTCCAAATCGAAAAATTCTTTTTGCGTTGGATAGCCCTTTGTTCGTGGAGTGCTATAGGCTATATATCATCACGCTATACCCAATAGGAGCGGAGCAGTAATGGCTCATCTCAGGAAATACCGGTCCAAACTGAAAAATTCTTTTTGCGTTGGATAGCCCTTTGTTCGTGGAGTGCTATAGGCTATATATCATCACGCTATACCCAATAGGAGCGGAGCAGTAATGGCTCATCTCAGAAAATACCGGTCCAAACTGAAAAATTCTTTTTGCGTTGGATAGCCCTTTGTTCGTGGAGTGCTATAGGCTATATATCATCACGCTATACCCAATAGGAGCGGAGCAGTAATGGCTAATCTCAGGAACTACCGGTCCAAACTGAAAATATCTTTTTGCGTTGGATAGCCCTTTGTTCCTGGAGTGCTATAGGCTATATATCATCACGCTATGACCAATAGGAGCGGAGCAGTAATGAAACATGTTGCAAAAACGGAGAAAATTATTAGTTTTGAGAGCTTCCGTTGCCTGCGCTGCGTAAAGGGTTAAAGTTATGCAACAATGATGTATGACGGGATTGTTCCTCTTAAAAAGTTCTAAAAAATATATTATAAAAACAAAAGTCCCCCGCTGCATCTGTCTGGCTGAACGTGTTAAACTCAAAAACTACCCAACGTATTAAGATGAAATTTGCTATGGAGATAGTTTGAGACCCTGGGAAGAACATAGGCTCCCGGGAAACTACTACTTTTATAACGGAAAACTTTAGCCTGAAAAACTTTTTAACGCGGGCGGAGCCGCGGGCAAAAGCTAGTTGTTTTATATTCCAATTTTAAAGTATGTAACATTTTAATTCAAATATTTAAATACACTGCATTTACTATAATAATTGTCACCTAAGTAATCGTTAGAACTTTTAATATGTTGTAGACAAATTTTTTTTTTAAACAGTCGACTAATCTTTTATGAATATCTGAAACATTTATTTAAGATCAATAAATATTGAATGTAGCACACGGCTACCTACGCTTTGATAAAACGTAGCGATTATCCTTGGGGAACGGTGCATTTATCCAACATGAAAATCCATTTGCTAACGCAGACTATAAATTCACGAAATGTTAACCAAATGCGTTCAACCGTGATACGATACCGAACATTCACCGTAAAATACATCCAATAATAATTATAAGTTCAGTGCATTCTGAATACAATACAAATAAGATAGTTTATCGATACACATAAATCTTATCGATTATCGGAAATGTCGACAGGAGCGTCTCTACTGTTGTCATTGTGCCGGTTCGCTGAATAATTCATCAAACATAGCTTAATGAAAGAGATTAATCTAAACTCGAAATAGGTAATTTGATTATCAACAACTGACCTAAGTTAATATATTTCAAGATCATCTCATTGGCATTCCCAAATATTCACATAATTCTATTTAAATTTATTCAATCGAACACAAATATCCATATCATTTAAATTTTAAAACCCAATGCAACATAACCATCACGGAAAGTTATGGAAGAAGTAAGTAAGTAGTAAGTAAGAAATAATATAAGAAATCTTCACAGTTGCAATCTTTGAGCGATTTACAATACTTGCAACCTTTGCAATCATAATGACGATTTGCTTACTAGCATCTTCAGGATTTTCTTGAAGGATAAAAATTGTTCATAACATCATGATGTAGAGACAAATTTGCTACAGTCATGGTAGAGACTCACTAGCGATAGTTTATGATTCAATGATTTTTTTTGGGGTCTAAGATAAATACATCTGTTGCTTAGTGCTACTTTTCAGAACTCCGTAGGTTATGATTTATAACGAAATATTATAAAAATAGCGTTTTCTTACTTAACTGTGGGACGTTTCGTACAATTTTATTGCATTTACTACGACTACACATTTATTATTTAAAATGTATAATATGTACTTACATACCTATTCGAACGCATTAATAATGTAGTTTCAAGACTATTTCAACCAATCCACGTTTATTTCAAAAAATAGAACTGCCTTTATATAACTTTCTAATGTAACAAAATTGATAGCTTTCAAATAGTTGATCAAACCAAATTTAGGGAATCTAATAGCTTCAAAGACTGTTTGACAACAACCGGCACTGACCTAACGTCTCGCACAAAGCAATGTTTACTGGTTTCAAGCCAAGACTTTACCCAGCACAAACGCACGTCCGGTGTCCCAACGCAAGTAGGTGATATACATCTCCGTTTAAATTACGTGTTATTTATAGTGCGCCATTGTATGCCAGAAATGGATTGCTACTTGGCTTTTATAATAAATCTTATCATAACACTATGTAAAACTTTATGACTCATTTTTTTCATAACGGAGCATAAAAATGATAATACGCAGAGATCTATGCCTATTTCTAGCTAATGAACATGCATATAATCTAAATCGAATAGATCTGTTTGCCGTAAATATTATGGATTAATCAAACAGGTAAGCCGATAATATAAAACTTTATAAAACCATCTCGTTTAAAAATAGAAAAATGGCGATACAAAAACAATTAACTTTTTTCGAATTGTAATTTCAAAGCCCTAATTCAGGCGTGTTTAAAAATTTTAGAAGCGGTTTGTAACAAAAGCACGCAAAATATTTGTGAATATTGTGGGGCCGCATTGTTTGGACGCTCCATGGTACAGTGTCACCGGTATAAAAACATAACGGCAATTTACACATTTTTTGGTTCAATTTCCATCAATGCAATGCAAATTAAAGTCGTACGTAATTCATATTAGTGATGTTAATAAATGTTCCCACTTAGAAAATCATTGATTAAGAATATTATTGTATTCGGATTCTTTTTTGGCGATGCATGATGGTCAATCTTTTTTTAAAGAATCGGCAAGGTTTTTGACATTGCTGCAAAATTTTAACAATTTGTTGAATTGTTTCAGGTTCTATCGATTTCTTCGTGCGTATTTGGCAGTCATTCAAAAAACTACCCAGACATTTAATTTAAGCAAATATACGAATATTGTACTGAGGTTTATCTTATATCCTTATATTGTCTAGAAATCGTTATGCTTTTATATTTTCTATTAATGTTGATAGAAAAATAATACCATTATTTCAAGCTTTTGTTCCTGGAATTTGAAATAACGGGCAGAAGTTATAGAGTGGTTCCATTTATTTGTTGGAAACTAATACGACTTAAAATTACATCTAAACCAGGAAATGAGTATTTGTCAAAATACATGTAGGTACGTAACGAAATATTTATTTCCGTTTTGTTTTTTGTCTCATTTGTCTGTTAAGTGTTTTAGTTTGTTTAATACATTGGTTCTGTCAAATAATGGAAGAAAAAAAAGGAGACCAAAAAACATAACAATATTAAATATTTTGTAAATACTATTTCGTTTCGTACATTTTTCTAAGAAATAGTACAATAACAATTTCTAAACGTATTTTTCCAAAAATGTGCAGTTTCCCCGAATTCAATGACACATTATTTTTCTTAGTATTTCTGACCTTTACATTTTTCCTCATTGTACAAGCAGTAGTCTAAGTCTGTATACTTTAATTTGCTTCTTGAAGAACAACTTGCTTAACGAGACCTCAGCTAACCTTGCACTGATTTACCTTTGAAGGACACAGAACAAAATAAAATATTATGTAATCTATCTTGTTTATTCCCAATTGTACAGATTTTTTTGCCTAATATTATTCAAGCTCTAGGTACCCCTAAACAAAAGTCTAGACATCCAGACCATTATAAAAACTATATGATTCTGCATCGCGCTGCATTTGGCACATTTGAAATAGTATTTTTTTAGGAGATATAAAGTGGATATTTACTTAGATGGATTCTTCTTTCGGAAATACCTTTCATTTAGTCTAAAGTAATGAATTTTTAAAAATTTTCAATGAGTTTTAAGCAATTAATACTCTCAGGTATTGGTTTGTCGACCTTCGTGAAAAAATTCTATTTGAAAAATATCACTGGAATGCAATAGATACAATAGTTTTAGACGTCTCTTTTATCGCCTTTTAGTTCTTATTCTGAAATGTAAACATACCTAAACCTCAACATCAACCAAGAAGCTCATGCCCTGATAAGTTTATTTAGAAGACAGCAGCACGACCATAATTCCCCTAAGATTGTGTGATCTTGTTGATGCAATTAGTTACGAGCAGGTAACCTTTCTTTGCTTCCTGGTGTATAATATACATAGCTCTCGTTCAATTGTCGCAGTCAAATCTTATTGCGTCACAAATTAGGCCCATGAAGCAGAGTCCGTTACAAACAATGTCGGTTGACAACAATCGATATTCAATGTCATTGAAGCACAAATTGCCACATGTTTACATTAATAGAGCCAAATGTATTTACCATTCTCCACATTACGTCATAGTATGCAATTATTATGTTATACATGCAATAGAAAAGTGCTTGAAGATTATTGCAGTTGATGATAATTGTAACAGACAATAAAATATTTTTGTAAACACATTTCCCTAGCTTCTCTTTCTTGTTATGTTATATTGAAGAAGTTAATTCATTATGTGTATGTTTTCCACGTAAATTTAATAAAGTCAGTTTAAAAGATTGTCGGAGCTAAAAATCTTTCCATCGTATCCGAATACTAAGAGGTGGATTCCTTGTAACATAGAAAAATACATTTAGGTAGGCAGCAGCTATTTCTTTCAATGTTATAATTTTTTTAAAAAGGAATGACTTGACTTTCCGTAAGTCGGCCAAAATGTCCCTAATTAAAAAAAATCTTCGAAAATAAGTAAGGATACTATATTAACTGGAACTGTTATTTTTTTTTAATAACGCCAGGGTTTGCGTCAGTATATTATTATTTGAATCGACCCATATGAAAAATATGTGTGAAGTATAATTACAGTCAAAACATTGCACCGTTTCAAATCTTTTAAAAAATAATAACTAGCTGCCTATGAAATTGTAAAAGGATATTAAGAAAGAATATGAATGCCATAGTTTTTATATGCGAAGACATTATCCTGTCTCGCGAGGATCCGTCCATAGATAACTATCCAGGAAACGAATAAAGGAAGAGGAAGAAGTCACTCTATGGGGCACTAATTTTGGTCAAGGCTCACCTGCCTAGTTAGTATCGGACAAAGATACCGATAAATAAACAACGATTTTGGCCAGCTTTGCTTTTTCACCACCCTCAATCTATGAGTTCAAGGTGACAATAGGGTTGGAATGATAAAACATATACAAAATTTCAGAATAGTATATCCAAAAATGCCTCGTCGAAGTAATCCTAACGGCCCTTCGATCTTGAACGCAACGCAACCATACAACCACCGTAGATCTAGTTATTCCGACAATTACCGAGCATACTTCAATAGTTGTGTGATGGGTTGCAAAAGCTAATTCTTGTTCAACAAAAGCTTTTTTCTGTATTTGGTACAAGTTTTCCTGTTCAAAGTGTGGATATGAGTGTCGTCGATTTGAATATTGCCTTCGACGACATGTCGGTACGAATGGGGAAGTCCTAATATTTATATAAAGGTAGTGACTACTAGAAACAAAAGCTTTTAGAGGAACTTCACATGGAACCTTAAGTGTCGTCGTAATTCGACGAGTACCTGTTCAAATACTTGACCATTTAACTCTATTTTTGGGAAATTTTAGATGATTATACAGAATCTAAGGACAAATGATGATGTAGAGTTCAGAAATGAGCGACCAGCCCTCAGTTCTTGATGAATAGAAAGAATGAGTAAGATTAAACCATGCCTGTTTATACATATTTGCATTATTAATATGATTCGAACATTACAACATCCAGACAATTCCAGACAGATAATATTAATGTTAATTGAGTAGGTACCTACACAATTTTCCACTAACCAACTTATCGATGTTTATATATGAAAAGGAGTTCATTTCATATTCGGATTGTGACACTATACATAACGAGCCATACATCAGTCGGTGCTGGCAGTTACTAGCTATATGTTGTCCGCCGGCGCCACTCGCATTCTATAGTAGCCACTAAGCCCCATGCACCGCACAGCTGTTATTATTAAACGAGGGTCGCAGCCATTACATAAGGTCCATACATTTTGGCCCGTCAAGTACTTAGAATCATATCGAACTGGAGCGGCGGGCTGTCGTCGTCTCGCCGCGCTACCAGACGCCCAGTCTCCAGTCAGAGTCAGGGACTGTTGTAACTTGCTAAATCGATATTCGCTCACAATAAGCTATGTAGCTTATGTCTAGCGGTGTGAATTGGTAGAGCGCTTGCAAATCGATTGTTTCCATCACAAACGGTTGTAACGTGCGTGGGGCTTCCGTAATGGTGGCCGGCGGCGACACACGGCGCTCGGCACGACATACACGGTACACGACACGACATGTCCGGGGCGCGGAGACGAGACTCGACGACACGGCTCACTCGCACAGATCGGACGATCCAAATCACATCGCATCCGAGAATGACTGAAAAAACTAAGAGGCGCGCTGTTGTATCGACGTCTCGAGCGGCCGCGTCGCCCGGCGGCGGCACACAGCCGTACCGCCGCGTCTCCGCGCCTCATAGGGCCGGGGTCTCACCTGAGCCGCACCGGAGGAGGTATGTTGAAGGCCGGGAACAGTTTAGCGTTGGGGCTTTCGAACAACATCGCGATTTATTTGTTTCACCGCGCGCACATGTTGGACCTTCCCGCGCGGTTCGGCGTCCGGCCGTGCACTGGCAGCCGCGCGGCGCTGCGCTGCGTGCCACCCCCCCTCGTGCCGCGGTGCCCCTCGCCCCGTGACGTCACGCCAGGCTTCTCGCCGCGTCGCCGCTCGCACGCGCGCGTTAGAGCTGGACGGAACGCACCAAGTCGAGCCCCTCCGGTAGGGCTTCGCGCGAGCGTGGCTGTATGTAGCTCGCGCGCCCGTCGACTCGTTTGTTATATTATTTGACCTCTGGTTCGTATTAATAGCTGTGAGCCGCTGAGCCACCGTACCGCAGGCTCCTCGCCACGAGACACGTTCCCGCTTCACGGAGTATCAACAAGTCCTCCGCTGTTTTTACTCGAGTGAACACTGACCGTTGAGGCGGAATTCCTCGCGCCGGGCGCCGTCCGACTGTCAAACTTCACCTCCCCCGTTAGAATCACCTTTTAACCTTAACACAAGACAGAACACGATTATTATTAAATCTGTATCGTATAAGTTGACGGCGATAAGATGTAACACGGGCTCTTGGTGGACGGAACCGGCACCGCGCAACCGGGCTCGGGTTACAGTAACACCGCAGACAGACGCAACAGATAACTATTATAATACATATAGGTATCAGGATGTAGGAACGTACTTTAATGCGTATTTATGTAGCGAGGTGGCGGCGTCTGGCTCGCTGCTAGTTCCGCTGTTGTACTGGTACGTGTTACCGAATGTCATTCATTTTGATTTGTTTATGCTCAACCTTAGCAAGTTTTCCAGATAAATAAAAAATATTCTTAAATACCTTTCCGAAATTCGGATACAGTTTATTTGTAACACGTCTCGCGGTTCGCCAAGCGAGTCCACTACATTTGAGGGTAGTGCAGCCCATAGTCGCTGCAAAATGTTGGACCAACTTTCATCCGCACCACTCGATGTCCTTAAAATAATGCGAGGCTCATGTCGGCTAATCTTGGCAAGGCCTTTTTACCTGCTGGCCGAAGGAAGAATGGTTACCCCATTCCCCACCCAAGAAGGTCGCTACTGATGTCAGTACAATACTTAATTATACCAGCTTGACTTAATTAAGTACTTCTTCAATCTTCACGGGCCGCTTAAGGATTAAATATTGTAGAAACAATGGAACGTGTCACGACTATCAGGTGCTGTAGACAAGATGCCTTTTTACAATCGTTAACGCTAACGTTATGTATCAGAATAACATATCCGAGCTATAGACTCATCGTTAGTATATGTTTACTCGTAAAATTACTCACTTACTATATCATAAGCAATTTGGTCTGTAATCTTTATTACCCTTTGATGTACCCCAGCCTGTTCGTGATAGGTATGGTTGGTTATTGCAGGCTGGAAGTCATTCTCATATATTTTTTCTGTTTTCTATTAGCGTTAATGATTGTAAAAAGGTGTCTTGGCTACGGCTTTTGTTCCACAGTGTAATGGTGCGGCAAATGTAAGGCCTTCCGAATTTTATGGGACGATCCAAGATGACAGAGGCCACGAATATATATCTCCGTCAGCCAGCACACGAGTTTCTATTTGATGGCATTACGTTAAATACCTATACCTAAATTCAGAGTATTCCACGTAATGCAGATGAATGAACGATAGCAGGCAATGTTGACATATTTGTTTGAGTTACTTGATGGGAAGTGATCAACGCATTTAATTAATACCATTACTAGAACCAAAAGAGTATGTTCGGTCCTATCTTCAATGAGGAGCTATTTGAGTTAGAAAGACGAACAACCTTTTTGTATGTCATTCACACTCATTGACTATACGGAAAGCAATAGCAAGGCCTTAAGACCATTTTCTGTGAGACAATAGGATAAATATCATGGATATCTGAGTAAAGTGTGGCTTTACCATTTACAAAACAATTATGAAGAATATACCCAAGTATTAAGTAGTAATGATTCCAAAATACTGTCTATATAGCCGATACGAAATAAAAGAACGTAATAAGTATATTCAAAATAGATCAAAATAGTAACTCTACAAAGTATTGTAGAGACACTATTCTATCTATTCTATTCTTATTTATAAAAGGGTTTATTATAATACTGTCATGGTGAAACAGGGCATATTTTTGTACTTACTCGTACTAATAATTAAATAATACAATTGATAGCTATATTGAAACATACGACATTCATCAGGTTGCTATATTACAAAATAAATAAAAATACAGACTCTGGGAACAACCAATGTAAAGCCTGTGGTAGAGCAATTTATACAAGAAATTGAAAATAATAATTTCTATTAATAAATATAATTTCTTACATTCACTCTTCAACCTGCGTTATAAGCAGTCCTACTACTGGACATAAATCTCTCTAGTAGTGAGAAGGTGTAGACCGTATCTGACAATGCTGGACTGGTGCCCGTTCGCAGACTTCAAAACCTTTGAAGTTGGTATGAAATTAGGTTTCTTCAAAGACTACACTAAACCAAATAGAATATAAGTCTTACCGTGGCAAGAACAATGGCTAAAATAGCAATAATCGCTGTCCACTTTCCAGATATCCTTGCTATTGCCATCAGGAATACGAAGTCACGGCCTTGTATTAACATTGTATTTTGTCATCTTGTGTCGCTATTTTAATACAATATTCTAAAAGCTTTTTTCATTATTACATTATTATTCACATATATATTTATATTCCATAATATTCATTAATGCAGTGACTAGTTCGAAATTATAGATTGAAGAGGTTGCGAATGTTAAAATATTTTTGAACTGTTGATATATTTTTCCTCTCCCAATACCTCCAACATACCACCTTCCGACTTACATCTGCCTCGACCTCGATATCAGTCCCCCAATTATGATTCCGGGCGATACCGTCGTTTTGTTGCTCCTTTCACTCTCTCCTTGCTTACTTGGATCCATTTTTGTCATTGGCGTCCTTCCTTAACTGCGACTTGGGCTATCCGATCTTTACAATCATCCTTTACCTTTACAAAATTATTAAATCTTATTTATATCGCTCCGTTAGCAACCTGATGACGTATAGAAGAAAAAAAAATTATATTCTTTGTTTTACTCGTGGTTTGTATGCATATAATTATGGCATTAATTATTATAAGTACTAATTATACTTGTTCACGGCTATTCAATCGCTCAAAAAACTAAGGTACCAAATAAGTTAAGTAAATAATTAATATTTCGGTATATATATAAATATAGGTAACACCAGCTTCGGCTGTGTCAGAATTCGATACGCGCAAAATTTTGAAACAAAAAAAAAAAAATATGGTGGGCAACTCTACCACCAACGGAAAATGTACAATATGTTCATACATCAATGAAATTATATTAAATATATAACTAGATTAAAATAGGATAACCAAACCCTTAAAGGCCCATCTAATATCAAAATCAATGCATGAAAAATATAAGTACCTTTGAGTACATTGCAACATATAATACATATTATAAAATTTTATAATGAAAAAACGAATGAGGTATGTAGTATGTTTTTGCACCGCAGCACAAAAAAAAACAAAATCATGGATCTTTCGGTCACACTACCTTATAATTGAATGTCATATACTTAATTGATACCTTTACAATTCACATTAAGGTAATTAAAGAGGCCTTGATATGTAGTGATGCTATTTATATCACAGATCCTGAAAATGAACACGTGTAGCTATTGATTTCTAACATGATCTATTTTATTTAAAACAAATATTACTTTCCATTACCATCGATCGCTTCAGTTTTGTCAAATTGTGTTTTCTTAATTAACTCTGATTGTAGAGAACAAAAACTGTCGCTCGTGCCATGAGACTTGTCACGTGTCCATTGGTTTGATACGCTGTTCAGTGTTATGATGATTGTCCTACATGAGACGACGGTGTGACAACACATTGTATTCTCCGCTGCGGAAAATGGAGGTGATTTTATCTGAACTCAGTCCTGTCGTGTGCTACAATGAGCCATGAAATCAAACTTGATGTTAGGTGGAATACTGAACGATTGTTTTAAAATTTTTCTTTATTTCGTAAGTTTTTAGATATGATTGATAATATAAATTATCATAATAGTACCTATCTAATATTTCCCTTATTTTTCACATATCCGATATTATTTAATTCAATGAGTTATTATTGTTTCTATACAATATTAATTTCTAATTCTTTTATTGAGGGTTTCGGCCATGCTTTGAATTGTTTTGTTTGCTTTATGATTTTTAGAAAGAAAACTATCTGCCTTTACGTCATGGAAAGAAAATAATACTTAAATATCTATAGCATACATTTCTTAACATAACTCACCATCGATGTTTTAGCATATTTGATATTTTGCTGTTGTTATTCAAAAAGTCACTGCGTTTTTTTTTGTTATTTAATACGTTACAATTTAATCAACGGATTTTTTAACTTCTTTTATGTAACGATTTTATGAAGATTTTAAAAGGGGACCCATTAATGGTTCCGTTACATTGCTAAAGATGCAAGATACGAAAAAGGCTTATTAAGTATATGTATAGAGAGTTGATTATTCACTTATCATATTACCCTACCTACAAAATAATAAAATTACACGTAGTCACATCATAAATATAAAGAAAACAGAGGAAATAAGTAACTATACATAGAAGTAAGAAGACCATATATAATACACTACCACTACGGGACCAGGGATATTGCAAAAGAGAAGATATCGAAGAGTTGTCATTGCGCTGCTGTTTGTTAAGAATGGTGGTAGTGGCTGGTGCGAGCGCGGTGTCGCAAGGGCGGTTACAGATAATCACGCTGACTCTATCGATGCGCTTTCTAATTGTACCCGCTAACAATATGCGACCACTGCAATAATATGCAGGGAGGTTCCGTACAATAAGGATTTTAAAACTGATTCTTATCTTTATATTATGTAACAGCATAGTGACTAAACCATATCTATTGAGAAGTACAGTGCAATCCAAGTATAAAGTCAAGCAACGAAATACAATAAAATTCAAAAAATATGAACGATTGCCAAATTTAAACTGGTCTACATTTCTCTAAGTGAACACTTCTTTCTGTAACTTCTTTCGCTAAATTTCAGTGTTCAAGCAGGGTGCCATAAACACCACTGTACCTCATTTAGTATTTGTTAAGGACTTACTTCATAACCCATATAAATACTTATTATTTAAACAAAAAGCTAAAAAACGTAAGTACCAAGACAACTTGCAGGTATACAGAAGTTCACTGAAAAACTTTGTTACGATGTTTTGCAACTCGAAATCATGAAAAATGGTCCTCAAATATATCTATGCTACAATGACGTCAATGGTAGATAATTCTTACACGAAATGAAAATAAATAATATGAAAACCGACAGTGACGAGCAAACTGATGCAAGAACTAACACACTATTTGTTTACCCTTAACATGACATAAACTAGTTAACGTCACGCTGCACTAGTTGAAATCTAGCGCAATGTCGTCACATGTCACGGTGTTTTGAACAAACTCGTCTTACCTGACTATTCATGTGTAGTAGAAACAAAGACTTTAGCACTGGCTTCGCAGTGTGGCGGAAAACTTTGTAATTTGAGCCGTGGGACGCCGCGCTTAGAATACTAATTAGTCTTCCCGTACTTATCTTGAATGTGTCGTAAGTGGAAACTGGAGAACTTCGAATGACCATCTGCTATCGACAACGATGCAACTGTAAACACCTGTCGTAATGACTCGCCGCAGGTGTATATTATGAACTTAAACATGCACAACTTGGCGCTCATAAATTCAAAAGGTATTTTAAATCAAATGAATTTCTCAGCTCATAGATCTCCCAACGACAGTCCTGGAATATTTTTTATTTAATTTTTAATGGTGATATTTATCTTGATAAAATGAATTGAAATTAAATGTTTATCGGGCGAACTGTACACTTCCCAACGTTTTTCGATATTTATCGTGATTCTTTGTTCGCAACTTATTTTACTTTATTTTATTCTGTACTCCGCGGCTTTCTAAAGTATTCTGTATTGTCATAAGCAGAAATTCCGTTTTTGAGTTCAAATATAAGCAAAACAATATATAATTATCATGTAACTTTTATTCAGTAAGCAGTTTTTGTGATTTACCACTTTCTCGCTATGTGCAAAATCTCGTTCCTCTACTAGATTTTCTAATTTCTAATAATAATATTATGTTCATAAAAATATAATATTTCTGTTTTCTTATCGTCATGGATTCATTAAAGTAGCTAACGTAATAAAGACTTTTGAAATCTTATGCTATTGTTGCAAGCTTGCCAATAATTATACCTATTAAATCAGTGACATCTGTTGGCCCGATTAAGAAAAATCGATTCAGCTTTGGCTTTATACTCCAGGGCTATAAGAGGAGCTCTGAAGGTTTTGAGAAACCTTTTAGTGCTTTTATGTGAAAATGTGACAATTAAAATTACTAGAAACATATTTTTATACAATGGATACCAGCTCCTTTTAAATTGTCGAGACTCCGAGAATCCAACGGTACCCCGCGTGGGTCGCCGACACTTTTTGTATCGCAATCGAAGCAACAAAAACAACAACGACACAGCACACGAAGGCGCCTCAATGAACGCTGAAATAATTAGAAAGTCGCGGCTGATTGCACAACCGTCGGAAAACCGTTTGCATTATATCACCTTCCGATGAATGAGCAACGCCCCGCCAAAAGGATACGGACAATTTGCTTCCATGCTTTTGGGTCTGATCAATAGATAGCAAGAACAAATTTCAATCAGTTTTTGAACAAATCCGTCCTGGTGTTAAAGTAAAAATTCAATATACAAAACAAACCGGTACGTAAACAGAAATGTATATCGTTATACGTATTATATTATTTTGGCAAAAAACATATAGGTATATCATATAACTTGCTTTTGCTCGCGGCTTCTCCCTAGTGAAATATGTTTCCCGGAATAGAAAGAAGTCTTTCCCTACCAGGGTCTGAAATCCGTTGGGTAGTATTTGAGTTTATCGCATTAAGACATACAGACAGATGCGGCGAGGACATTGTTTTATATTTATAGAACTTTTAAAGAGGTTCACTACCGTCACACATAATTGTTGCGTTACTTTAAGGCGATACCTCAAGGTCCATTTTCATACATTTTGTTTCACCTTTAATCTGGGTAACTAAACAAGTATTGGCAAGTAAAGAATTTAAATTCACGTCTAGTTAGTGATTAGTTCTCGCAGTTGAAAGAAAAACGTAAAAATAATGTATGTATGAAAATGGACCTTGAGGTATCGCCTTAACCTATTACGCAGCGTACGCTACAGAACCTTTGCAAAGGAATAAATTTTTTGCTCCGCTCCTATCAGTCATAGCAATATTTTATAAAGCCTATAGCCTAACAATGAAGAAGGAAACACTCCCGCTATACAGTTTCCCAAACATGTAAGTACTCGCAACTGGTCTGATCATTAGGTGGCGAATGGCGATATTCTGAATTAGTTTCATATTATTCGTTTATTACGGATCGGCAAGGACGCGTGTCCCAATAGCTC
This sequence comes from Manduca sexta, assembly GCF_014839805.1. Lineage (NCBI taxonomy): Eukaryota > Metazoa > Arthropoda > Insecta > Lepidoptera > Sphingidae > Manduca > Manduca sexta. The sequence goes on from NC_051140.1 coordinate 4,800,888, forward strand.
TCATAAATCGACATCGAAATACGAACTAGTACGAAGTACCTCAGCAACACGGGTACATCCAATGTAGAAATATGCTAACTGAAATGTACTCTCCTCTGTGACCATGAAGGCTGCAGTCTTCGAAACTTCGGGAGAAAATTATAATATAAAAACTGCGATAAAACCCCAAAAATAGTTTTATTTCAATGTCTCACATTTACATAAACATAAAAAATCGATATGGTGAATAGTAAAATAGTTAACAATAGGCTTCCTGTGCAACCACGGCGGGGCGTGGTGGTGCTAAAATTATAATATTTACACTTCAATTTGGGTGAAGAAATCAAACACTTTTTACGATTTTTATTAGCATTTACATTGATGTTCGTAATTTGACTTTTAAATTTAGTATCCTCATTCTTCACAGTGAACGTCAGCAGTGAACTCGACACTTATCAATAAGGCATCGCATGGTGCGCGAATGCGATTAAATTCTTGTTAAAAATAAATTGTACTAAAGGTTTTAATGTTTGTTATGGCCTCTGTGTTGATTATATTTCAAAAGGAAAAGTGTTGTTGACTCTATTAGTAGAATCGGTGTTTTATTATTCTCTCTGTAACACTAAATAGACTTAAAGTAACTGGACGAACATGTTTTTTTTTTGTATCAGACTCCGCAGCCAACCCCGCGGGAAAGCTGCGAATAGGATACTGGAATCCGCCGGTTTAGTGTAGGGATCTGGAGGAAAGTTGGGAGGGGATATCTGGGGAAGGTATTGTAGGAGAAGGAGAAGGAAAAGGAACCCTTTTAGGACACAACACAACTACAGCCCTTTAAGGACACAACCCAAAACTCTACAGCGCCTCTTATCAGTCATTCTATAAAAAAATACAGGAAAATAAATAACCACCTTAGGATAGGAGGGGAGAAGGCCAGGAAATGTTAGAGGGCCCTCATAGACCTCCATGTGAATTGGCAACCATGAGGGTATACACTTAACTGTAAGCCTAGGGCCGCAACAAATGTACCCACGTGCATGGGCGTGCGAACGAATGTCGTTAGTCGCAGGCTAGCACTCAAAACTAGCGAACAACACGCATTAGACCATGGTTTCTGGTCAATCGTGAGAAATTGGGACAGGCATTGCCTAAAATTACGCTTATAGAAACCTTCTCGCTTCCGTAACTGATTAAACATGTAACGAACTCACCGATTCTACTCCTCTTATAAAAATAATAGAAATCTTACTCAATCCATAACCTAATAGTTCTAATAAGTTGCATTATTTTTCCTCTCTTTCAAGCATGATTTAATATTTCTAAGAAACCATATATAATTCAATATTATGTAAAAAAAAAAAAAAACAAACATTGGGTAGTACTTAGCACCTTAAACCTTTTTAATGTAACTATTCAGCCAATATACAATGGAATTCAGATGAATTTGTTGTATAAACAATAATTACAATAATTATATTACATGATCAAATCATTTCAAATAAAAACATATTTTAGTAAATCAGGGTTAGCGCGCCATCTGTTGGTGAGAGTTTGATAGCGACGAATTGAAACGCGCTCTAGCGGCCGCAGCCACCGCCGGGACACTTCTTCTTGGGAGCGCGATATGTTGAGGTGGACGCGCCGCCACTCAGCGGCAGGTAACTTGCATCTGTAACATAGAACCAGCAGCCAGATTAGGATAACGCAATGAATATCAAATCTTGCAATCCCCGTCAAAAATGTGGTGTAGGTAAACAGCCTCGGTAGTAGAGGAAGACATTGTCCATAATATGCAGCAGTGACACAGAATATAATATAATACAGTCATTCGACAAGACCGCAGTTCCGTCCTCGCCGCATTCCCCATCCCCCTGGGACTTCTAATAGATCCGGCCCGCGTGCCGACGAATACGGTCATGAATAGATTTTTACTATGCCCATCCCTAAATGATAATGTCTCATCCAAATGGCCGTTCTGCGCTGAGGTTCGTACCCTCAACTCAGTGGTTTGCCCTCAACATGGTCACTTAATTTTCAACGGTTGCGAGTGCCTAAAGCGGTCACCCAAAAGACCTGTGTGTTTGTATAAGCCAATCTTTGTCAGATTAACAAACTTAAGTTACACACAAAAAAAAATACCGTCGTCCATTTCGGCTAATCTGCGCCCGGCGTCGGCACCGTATCGCTTGAGTCGCTGGATCGTGTCATTACGCTTCTTCTCAGCCAGCTGCGTAAACAAAAAGTGCAATGTCATACTTTGTCCTATACCATTCCTGTAAATAGGGTGGTGCAAGCTGTCTAGGGCGAGAACCTGGAGAGGCTCACAAATAACCAGGACCATATTTCGGGTCAGCTTGGGCCTAGTTACGGAAGCTCGCAGTGGGCGAAAAAGACTAGTCACATTGCTCTCCCCCACCAAGTTTTTTTTGCAAAAAACACTACATTGTAATAAAGAATTTAAAGCTAAGATACTACACAATTTTACTTTTGTGTTTTTTTAATTCTTGTACTGAAAGACTGTATAATCACCACTGTTTATTATTTTCATATACTTAACACACTTAATGGCAAAAAAATTTAAATATGTGAACAATGAAAAGAAACTGATGCATATGTATTAGTAAAGTTTATAAACAAGTCATTATAATAATTTTACAAGTATGGTTAGATCCACATAATGGTTATGAACAAATAGAAAAGGCATACCTTTTCTTGTGCCTCACGTGCACGTCGGGAGGCCTCACGCAGCATTTCCTGTTGTTGCTCACGAGCTCGCTGGAACGCCTCCATGCGAGCTAGAGCCTTGTCTGGATCTGCACAACATAATATATAAATCCTACTTAATCTATGTTCAACTATTATATTTTCATTAAATAAGTGAAAGTAGTGTCCAGGTAGAGTACTGATTGTATCTCACTAGAAGACATATTTATCTTGGCCTGGGCAAAAAATCACATATTAACAAATTACTTAGGAACCTAAAAGTTAATAACAAGAACAGAGAGAAGGTGAAATAACTAAGTTTAGGCTGGTGGTTAGGGACAGATAATAGTGATATCCCCTACAGACAATTATGATTTCATAATGATTTGATTTGATTTCATTCAGTCTGTGTTCATTGACCATATCCAGGAATAACCAGGTAATTTCTATGTAATAGTATGATTATGCTAACCTTTATGATACTCTGCATCCTCCTTGGCTTGCCGGTATGCTGCATACCTTTTCTTCAACTTATTGAGTAAGTACAATGCAGCTGCTGTTGCACCCACCACATACCACCCATATGTAGCCAGGAACTGCAGTACTTTGATACAAAATAAAATAAATCAATAGTTAAAAATATAATTACTTATTGAAAACATTTTATTTTTCATATAGTTTAACCTATAACTGAAAATAAAGTTCTGTTTTCGTAATCAAATTCATTCTGTATCAGCACTGTTTAGATGCAAGACTTAAGACTTCATACTTTTATTAAACCTTTGTGTACATGTATTATATCAACTGATGAAACATATAGGAATATTGCACATAAACATTGGAATATAATTCAGACATGAGCAATGTTAGTAAGACATTTCAACAAATTAGAAACAAGCCTAATGTTCTCTATAAGTGAATATTACATGAATTTTAGAGTAAAAAAATAAGCTTTAAAGTTTTGTATATTGTTTTACATAGGAAAGTTCGCACTTTATACTTTATTACGTGGTTTGTTTAGGTGTATCAAAACTGTGTCATACCGACAGACGCAGGCGTCAACAGCATGGACCCAAACGACTGTTGTTCATCGACCACCGACTCCATTTCTTTACCTTCAACAAACAGGAAAAAAAAACAAAAAAATTATAATATCTTAAATGTCCTTCCGCCGCCCACGGTTAAAATAATCAAATGCAACAGCCACTTAAACGGCATATAGCCCAAAACAAATATTCTAATAACTCACATGAAAGCTATTTTATGTAAGTTTACTTGTTTAACAATTTATAATAATTACCGTAAATTAAAGAATATCAAAATTCCCAAACACAATTTTGATTTCAGAAATGACGAATGTTGGCACTTGACAGCAGATTGCAGAAGTGACAGATAGAACCACGCATCCAAACATTGAATAGTTATGTGGGTGTGAATCGATTTCAATTCATTTCCAAACGCGAAGTTTAGAATTTTTACCCAATAATAGCGATTCGTTCGCCACTCGCACATCTTGGGAATATACATCATGTCAATAATGTAAGCACAAATTGTGCCTCTGGCGACCATTTAAGCTATGAAAGGCGAAATGCATAAAATCGATTTTTGGTGTCATATTCGATTTAAATAGTTAAAATATTATCGATTTCGGTTTACTTTTAATCAGCGACGATTTGGATATAGTCGCTGACCTAAATTATATTGATTAATTAAAAAATCTATGTTTTGATAACCATGCCTAGATGTAAATAAGATCATGCTCAAAGAGAATATAATACTACGTTAGAGTCCCGGATAAGTTAAAGAATCTTAAAGAAACGTAAATCATGCTCAGAGTATTATAAAATTAAGGAAAGTCAGGCTTACTCAAGGACGCTGCAAAGATAATTATATTATGGGAGCGCTAAACGCTAACTGATGTCACTTTAGCTCCGAACGACGGAAATAGGGAAACTGTAACGACGAATATGAGTAACTATTTATTCGGAGTTCACCCCAAAAAGAATAAGTATACTTAATCACTACGTTTAGATCACCCCAAAATAACGTCTCTCCATCTTATATATGATTTTTTGCACCTCGCGTCTGTGGCTTACCGTCGATAAACCAAGACTTCTCAGATGTCTAGCGTGAAGTAAGAACTTATTATTGCCTTTTGTATGGTCTTTTTCGGAGGTTAGACGCCTTCACCTGAAGCACATTCGTTACTTCAAAGGAATCAGCTCATCCACGATTAGTAATTGTGTCGTGAAGAACACTTGACATGAAATCTACATAGCCGTCGTTAATGTTAATAAAAAAAAAACTCTTTTTTGTATTGGCATAGACAGATATTAGTTGAAGACCAAGTAAGTCAGTTACAATAGTAACAGGGGCGTAGCTACCGTCGTATCAGTAATACGGGGCCGCGGACCTTTAGGCCACACTCAGCCTCAAAGTGAATTATAATATATATGGAAACTCAGCCCATACCTACATTAAATTAAGCAGGCGCCCAAAAGTTCGCACTGCCCTGAAGGGCCCCCAACAAATTTAGATAGATATAGGGCCCGTATATGGCAAGCTACACTACTGAATAGTAATGAGCTGTGAGTGCACTAGGTGGCACCCAGCGACATTTAAAATCCTCTCAGACGTAATATTGTAGTCATGCCTAGGGTTGTTCAAGCGCCAAATTCGAAATTTGTGAACGCTATTTTTTTAAAATAAAACTTGGTTCGAATTACAAAATATTTTTATTTGTTTGGTTCAAACACACCGATGTCTTGTCTGTACACACGCACACTCACATGCATATACATACACTTAAAAATAGTCAAAGTCAGGCTCACGCGACGTACACTCGATACTTGCACAAAATATAATCCCACAATGCATTTGTAAAATAAAATAAAATATGTTAAATAAACTATCCCCACAAATCGATTTTATAAATAATGATTGTATTATTATTTCCGCTGTTAGTTCTACAGTGAAGTCGCGTGGGCCTAAATACATTTACTATCATAATTATATACACAATTAGATTCAATAGCAATTGATACATTGAGATATCATCCCACAGACAATTGTGCGATATTCGCTAACATTACATCGATTTGTACAAAGTCATTTATGCTGGACGACACACGTCACACGTGCAACAATCCTTTGAAATTCCGTCCGGGCGCTATTTCGACATACCGACGAGCGTAGTCTCAGTTTATCATTATGGCAACCATACCACTAGCGGCGCTGAAGTACTCCAAGGAACGATAATTCGTTTTAGTACATACGACATTCGAATATCAAAAGTTAACTGTACTTCATAGATCAAGATCCTGAGGTCAATAGTAATTTAAATAAGGCCAAGTTTTTTCTCCACTATGTAATAAGAGACCGACTGGATCATAAGAACCTTCTTTGAGTTTTACATAGCTGACTAGTGGGGGCTTTGATGAATAATATCGTATAATTTTACTTAGTCCATAGGATTATGTGTAGTATAAAAGTACCCGATTCCAAATTCATAACAAAATAAAATAAATCAACTTTTGTCTCCTGTATTGCATATAAAAATAGGTTAGCCACACCAGTTCCCGCTAATTTTGTCCTTGATTCCATCCAATCAATTCGGAATTATCTACCTAACTATAGGAAAAAAACATTATAAATATCAACCCTGGAATCTCGATCTGACATCAAATTAACTAATATTGCTATTCGAGTTGTATTTTATTTGAGCGTCATGAAGTCTGTCTACCGAGAAGCCGGCATAGCTGCACGCATCATCATTAAATCAGACTATAAAAGACCCCAAAACTCTTACTAGTACATTAAACTGGCCCTTGTTCTATACATAATATTTTTACAAATTATGTACAAATATATACATGTAATCAATGTTATTTCAATTTTGTTGGTTATGTAACACCATTCGGGATTGAAGCAACATAAGAATATCTTTAAACTTGTTAATAAAATATTGTAATAAGAGTGTTGAATGAACATTCTATGAAATTGTATTCAGGAGTCATTTCTAGTCTTTGAAAAAAATATTGTGAAAGCTTACTAAATGTTCAATTTAAAATAAAAATTTGTCATAAATAGTATTGTTAAAAGTCAGCAGCCATGTCTCATTCAATTATTTGATAAACTAGTACATTGTATATACATCAAAATACATTCAAAACCAACTTAAAATCACACTGAACGAACATAAGGCGTTTACATTGATCATACCTGGTCTTTAAAATTTTTCTTTTTTGCTAGTTGTTTTGATAGTTGGTAACATAAAATATTACCCACACAGGCAAATATAAGAGCAATAATCATTAGAACCTGTGCATAGATTAATACATCAGAGTTTGGTTTTCATGTATTAAGATTCCACAAAAGATATTTGCAAAACTATTTGATAATGATAATGTAACCCATTGTCAATATGAAATAAAACATTGTGAATTTACAAAACTTATGTTAAAATCGTAATCATTTTGGTTTCAAAATTAAATGAGAAGCACAAAAAGTATTGAAATAAGAGTAGGTAACGTGTATCTGACTGGAAAAGTAATTATTAATATAAACCCATGTGGGATGTCCATTCAGTCATTTCAAGGGGGAGGGGGGGGGGGAGCAGCCCCAAATAGGGGAAAGAACTCTTCATACATTGACTTGTCACATAGTTACATCACTTTGTCACACACTTACATATCCACTACAGTTTCATTCAATCCCTCTCATCACATTGCCACAACCTTTTGATATCATTTTTTTTCCCCAGATCCAACTACACATATCACAATACTATTTAAGTACACATTACCAATTTCAAACAGTTACATTATTCAATTTATACATAATAATATACAATAATTCGTTCATCACTTACATCTAAAATAACATTAAAATTGATCTAATCAGAGTGGTATCTGTACATCACTACAGAGTGGAGATCTGACTCACCGCATGCCTTGGGACACATACTTTCATAAACATAATGCATATCAGTCAATATCAATAAAATTATTACATTTGGTTCATAACTGAAACATAATAGTGTATAACACCATATGGATTATACATAGCTATATAGAATCCCTTATTAAATACATTGTGTTGTGCAAATTGCAATCACTAAAATGACAACATATACATATTATGATATTCGAATTCATTATAAATGTCGTTACATGCAAATCTGATCAAGATAAACATAGTTTGGTAAACACACATACATTTACACTACAATGTAGTATCACATGATGCTTTTCGAAACACTGGCTTTTCCTTCAACATGCTCCTTTAAAATAATGCATGTTTAACTTATCTTTACCAAGTGTTTGTAAACTAACATCGAATTTCTAAAATCGATAATACAGCAGGTGTCGAATGATAGGAAAAAAATGTCTTGTATATGATTCCAAGATTCTTTGTTACTAGTGTTATATCGGGTGAATAATTGTCAATCACTGGATGGCTGTGGGAGTAGGTCATAGGGAACCCATGAGAATAATTTATAAATATTTTGGAGGTATGCGTGGTACATGTTGCTATTTAAAATTACATTATTTGTAATCTCGGTTCCCCTCATTTTCCTAGAATTTGTTTTGGCACTGAGCAACTACACATATTATAAGCACTTAATAAATTAAAGGACTGATAGTTAAGTCAATTATAATATACTGTACCAATATGAACACAGCATTTGACGAGTGTCCCGTCGATATTAACTATATTACATCACTACACCGGCGCGATTCCGTTATCGCGAGGGTTACTACAACACCGAAACAGTAATCATCCACTATACGAAACAACTGCAATTTTGCGGCCATACATAGTATGTATCACAGTCACAGTTACACAGTCACACGATGTCACAGCCTTGGTAGGACACTGGTGAGCGTCAAGGCGTTCCGGCGGAAGTGGGCGACTCGCACCCTCAGTCCCGTAGCAGGCCGCGCGCCTTGGCCGTGAGCTTGCGCACGCGCCCGCGCGACGAGATGGACACGGGCGCCGCGCCGCCGCTGCTGCCCTCGCCGCCCGACCGACCTCCCGTCGACCGAGAACTTACTAAAGATAATATGTACTCAGTTTCTATTTCTCTTCGTCCCATGCCGAGCAAATTAGCTTAACAGTCCTGCTGAACATTTTATCAAAATCTGAATAGGGTGTTGTGCGTCAGCATATTATGTTTTAGTTGTACATTGTAAGTTATTGAACATCTCTCGACATTAAATAAATTAACTCATTAAATCAGGAAATGCAGTTTGTGTTGCGCCTTATACACAACAGCAACCCATAAACTTAGTGGAGGGATCAAGTCTTTCATATAAAACCAAATACCGAGAAAACTAAATAGGCAGTAAATACACTTTTCTGATTATTAGAACACACACCCATAAACAATAGCAATGATATGTAGAACATGTTGAATCATTATTCAGCATTTAATTATCTTGTAGGATGCTACCTGGGTGCCGGTGATGATGAGGCGCTGCGTGACCATTGAAATAGTTATGGTCGTCGTTGTGTGGAACTAGTGCTGGCCCCGCGCCGCTCAGTCCAACGCCAACACTAGCCTACAATGTTACAACACGTTTTAGTGATTAAAGACATTTCGCGCGTTCACTGTAACAGACGCATATGATCCAGTAACCCCACCGCAACCCACCTTACCACTTATTTACTATTATGGTTCATAAGTTCCGGTGATCACTTAGTAGGTAACATACATGCTAGTTTTCCAACTACGGTACAAGATATCGAATAGGCAGACGTACAGACCTGTGTGCGCAAGTCGTTGGTGAGTGCGCGCGGCAGGCGGTGCACACGGTGCGGCCGCTGGGCGCGCTTGCTGATGGCGGCCGCCGAGTCCTCCTCGCTGTCCTCGTTGTAGCGCACCGGCGAGCGCGCGCGCAACGACACACCGCCGCACTGCACAATGTATTTTCAATGGAGACGGTATAAATAAACCAACACGAGTTTTTTCTTTATTTAATTTTTTATTAATTAAAACTGTTAACTCCTAAAACTTTTTAGCGATATACTGGCTGCACTTATCTGGGTCGTTTGATAGCAATATAATCCAATTATCAGGTTTTTATTAATATCAAACGCCGTGTTCATATGCATGAGCTATGAATGTCATTGCTCAGCGCTCATTCGCATAGTAGTGTGTACGTACACTGACGCGTGCATGTCCGTTGTGTTCGCGGCGCGAGCCCGCGGTGCCGGAGGTGCCGGGCTCGTCGGCCGCTCGCGTCGCCGACGCGCCGCTCTGCCGCTGCCGGTATAAGTTCAGCGGCGCGTCGTCGTCAGTGGAGTAACGCGGCCGGTACGAATGATCGGATTCGTACCGGCGTGCGCGATCCTCTTCCAGCTCTGATCCCGACGACGAACCAGACGTTGTTGTGTTCGCTGTGAACCGCTCACGCATTCTGAAATCGCAAAGTTTTCTTATATTTTTTTTTAGCAAGCAAAAATCAACTACACGTACCCGGCCGAATCGCTTTTATTTCAGTGGATGTAAAAATTGTCCTGTTAAAAGGGAGTGAGTTTAGCGTCTTTTTGTTTATAACTATAGAATTATATTTTCTAACTGGCGTAGTAATATAAAATGTGTCAACTATAATGACCTCTTTAGTGGCGTGTTGTCAGGGCGATGTGAGTTTACGCGCCCGCCCTCACTACTGCCCGACGTGATGCGCGCGCGCTTGCGTTTGTTGCGCCCCGTCGACTGAAACAAAATACACACGTAATTTATATAGAAAATGTGTTCCCGCTCTTGTTATGATCTAATATGTAGTAAATAAAAGAGCGCTCCATTTATTTCATAATGTGCAACTTGCCTATAAGCAAAATTATATATTTGTTAAGCGAACGAAACAATACTTTTTTTGGGTGTCAATGAAATTTGCCTACAAATAATTTTCTATAAACACAAAATGTGTAATCATATAATAGTATTATGTAAAAGAAAACGCAATAATAATTTCTTTTTATTACGTCATGTATTCGTATAAACAAATATGTAAGACGTGAGTAGGTTACCGTGCGATGCGGCCCGTCCGAATGTTCATCGTATGTGAGCTCCACTTCATCCTCAGCGAGCTCCTCCTCCACCACCTCGATGTTGGAATACGCGCTCGATTCCGACCAGGACCCACCGCCGCCTTCACCGCCACTCTCGTCACGAACAGTGCGACTCCCTGATGGCACATATAGATCTGCAACACAAATATGAAGCTATTAGAAATACTGTTATACAAGTTTTTAGGAGTTTGAATTTGATTGGCGTTGTAGAACTGTGGTCTAGTTTACCTGATCTTGTTTGACTAAGCATTTATACTAAAACTAGCTTTTGCCCGCGGCTCCGCTCGCGTTATAAAGTTTTTCAGGCTAAAGTTTTCCGTTATAAAAGTAGTAGTTTCCTGGGAGCCTATGTTCTTCCCAGGGTCAAACACTGTCTCCATACCAAATTTCATCTTAATACGTTAGGTAGTTTTTGAGTTTAACACGTTCAGGCAGACAGATGCAGCGGGGCGCTTTGTTTTATAATATATTTTTTAGAACTTTTTAAGAGGAACAATCCCGTCATACATCATTGTTGCATAACTTTAACCGTTTACGCAGCGCACGCAACGGAAGCTCTCAAAACTAATCAATTGTTCCCGTTTTTGCAACATGTTTCATTACTGCTCCGTTCCTATTGGTCATAGCGTGATGATATATAACTTAGAGCACTCCACAAACAAAGGGCTATTCAACACAAAAAGATTTTTTCAGTTAGAATCGGTAGTTCCTGAGATTAGCCATTACTGCTCCGCTCCCATTGGGTATAGCGTGATGATATATAGCCTATAGCACTCCACGAACAAAAGGCTATCCAACACAAAAAGAATTTTTCAGTTTGACGCGGTAGTTCCTGAGATTAGCGCGTTCAAACAAACAAACTCTTCAGCTTTATATAATAGTATAGCTTTTGCCCGCGGCTCCGCCCGCGTTATAAAGTTTTTCAGGCTAAAGTTTTCCGTTATAAAAGTAGTAGTTTCCCGGGAGCCTCTCAAACTGTCTCCATACCAAATTTCATCTTAATACGTTGGGTAGTTTTTGAGTTTAACACGTTCAGACAGACAGATGCAGCGGGGGACTTTGTTTTATAATATATTTTTTAGAACTTTTTAAGAGGAACAATCCCGTCATACGTCATTGTTGCATAACTTTAATCGTTTACGCAGCGCACGCAACGGAAGCTCTCAAAACTAATAATTTTTCCCCGTTTTTGCAACATGTTTCATTACTGCTCCGATCCGATTGGTCATAGCGTGATGATATATAGCCTATAGCACTACACTAATAAAGAGCTATCCAACACAAAAAGAATTTTTCAGTTTGAACCGGTAGTTCCTGAGATTAGTCATTACTGCTCCGCTCCTATTGGTCATAGCGTGATGATATATAGCCTATAGCACTACACTAATAAAGAGCTATCCAACACAAAAAGAATTTTTCAGTTTGGACCGGTAGTTCCTGAGATTAGCCATTACTGCCCCGCTCCTATTGGGTATAGCGTGATGATATATAGCCTATAGCACTCCACGAACAAAGGGCTATCCAACGCAAAAAGAATTTTTCAATTTGGACTCGTAGTTCCTGAGATTAGCGCGTTCAAACAAACAAACAAACAAACAAACAAACAAACAAACAAACAAACAAACAAACTCTTCAGCTTTATATAATAGTATAGATTAATTAATGAACTTTTCTTATAATATCAAATAGATCTAGTTCATTTTATCGGGGTATGTGTAATGTGTATAGAGTACGTACCGGTGTCGCGCGCGCGGCTCGTACTGGGCGCGGGCTCGACACTGGCGCTGCTGCTCTTGCTTTTCTTTCCCACGCCCTTGCCTTGAAAAAACAAAGAAAATTATGTTTCATTTTTAGTTATCACAACAGGGAACCGGCTTATGTTTGATTTTGTTAATTATTCTATATGTAATGATTAATAACATGAAAAAGAAGGACTCCTGCGAAAAATGCATAAAAATTGGTTAAAAAATGAGCTAGTAATCCATATTTCAAATATTGTAACGTGCAGAAGTGGCCGCGTTGTGGGGATATCGTTTCACGTATTTCTTTCGTACGCGTCGCAATTCCCGATGACGTCAAATGTGGGTATTTTGTCTCTTTTCTGTTTCTTGTTAATTACCCCTTTCACCGACATTCAAAGACTTGTTGATTTTTTACAGGATATTAATAATTCCTTCTGTGTTATAATTTATATAACGTAAATATTTGATAATAGTTAAGAACGAAAATGAGTCCGGTACCCTATTTTAACATTAAATGTGTCTTTACCTTATTAGGAAAGGAAGACGTGCAATTCATTGCTGCAGAATGACATTGGACATATTGCTTTTAACGTGCGACTAATAAATTTAGGAGTAGTAATTTAGTGCGCGCGCGAATCAGCACAAATATCCTCTTTACTTTTATCGAGTGACCAAGTTATATGGTAATACTAAGAACACAATGTTAAAAGGGTTTCGTATTTGTCGTAATAAAGAGTGTAGTTAAAGTAAGACATTTTGTAAGTACCTTTTCTGTGCGCGTCAAGCGGTGCGTCGCTGTCGAGCGAGTCGTCAGCGGCGGCGGCGTCGGCGGCGGCGCGGTGCACGCGGCGCGAGGTGGCCGCCAGCGTCTCCGAGTCGGAGCTGGCCGACTCGTGTCCGTTGGCGAGCTCGGCGGCGGCGACGCGGCGCGTGCGGTGCGTGCGATGCGTGCGGTGCCGCGTGCGGCGCGGGGACGTGCGCCCGCTGTGCGTGGGCCGCGCCCGCCGCGCGCCCCGCGCCCCCCGCGCGCCCCGCGGCGCCGGCACGCGCGCCCACAGCGCCTCGAACAGCGACGACAGACGCACCGTCATCGAGTATATCTGGATACACATCACAACACATGTTAGCGTGCACACTATTAACTCATCATTGCGCGCTACCAGCGGAACCGTGCGATTACAAAATATTGACAACTACCGCGCGCAACTACCAGTCACCTACTGTACGCGTGTACGGAGAGAGTACGTGAGCGTTGTGAAGTACGCCATTTATCATCTAAGTTCAACATGTCTCATGCTGCTGAATATAATTAAGCCAGGTTCATATCTAAGACACGAACTATACGATATAAATATACATATAACAACCTATCATGCACTATGTAGTTTGTACATATTGATATTTGTAAAATTTCTCACCTTGTTTATATTTACATCAACCGAGTATCAGATACATAATATACAGGGTGAGGATGAATAACATTGTCTACAGACTGATTAACACCAAATAATAATATTTTTTTCTACCTTAGTGATTTGTACAGTCAAGTTTTTGCTGACAATAATATATATAGTTTACTCAAAGAGTAAAAATATAAAATTTAAGGTATTGAGATCTCCAAAATATTAATCTACGGTACTTCCATCCACAGACTAGTTAACAGACTAATGACTACACTCATGCTATGAGAAAAAAAATGTAATAAAGCAAATAACAATAAATAATTGAATAATAAATCATGCTCATAAGGATCATGTATGCTGTATTTTTGTCTTATGTATGTAAAGAATATATTCTATTTTTTAATAGAATCAAGAGAAACTAGGGAAATTGTTTTGTCTATGATCCTGCCGTCCGATGGCCGAATACCGCTCATACTATCATTTTAAAGTAGTTTGACTCTAGCTATTGCCTATTACAGTATAATTTTAAATATATTATTTGAATATAGACTATAAACAGAGCAAATGCACGATGAATGAGAATAGGGAAGCTTAAGATACCAGAACAGCCAATAGTCATAGTACACAACTACGAGAATACGCGAAACGAGACGAGGCGCGACTCCGCCTGGCGCGGGAGTTACCTGGCTCGGGTCCTGTAACGTGGTGCGCGCCGTGCAAACAGACAAACACATACACTCTCAACTATACATTATATGCAATTACATCTATAAGTCAATTTGTAGCTTAGTTAAATGTAGGCTTAAAGTAGCTGTCTTGACAATTGCATAATATCAATGATATATAAATGAATTTTAATGATTTCTGATCAGGATTGAAATCCTTGTATTTCATGTTTTCACGTCATGCCTATAGTTTGTGCTCTGACTGCTCATTTAGCTGATGTCGTCAGTCAATTTATAACGAAATATTTACAGGTAATAAAAGTTAAAGCAGTTGGTGTGATATGTAAGTGCGTGTGCATACACTGACCCGACTGCGTTTGTTGGTGTTGTAAAGGCGACTGTTTGAGAACACTTGTCGCACATCGGCAGCGAAGTGGTCGCGCGTCGAGTACCGGCCCGCCGCCAGCCGCGCGCCCACCGTGCCCAAGTCCATCGGGCGCGCCACCACGCGCGCGTAGTCCGGCGCCTGCGACTCGGACACGGGCGCCAGGAACGGCTCCGCGTCGGCGGAGGCCAACAGCGAGCGCAACACCTCGGAGCATGCCGCGCGCCACTTGTCGCCGGCCCGGTCCGTGCCGCTCTCCGCCGCGCCGCTGCGGCGTCGCGCTGCACGCCGACTCTTCCGCGACGGCGCCAGTGGCTCATCATCCGATGACTGATACGAGGCGGCGAGCTCATGGTACTTGGCCACCACGTCCACCTCGTGCCAGTGGCTGATAATGTAGAGAAGCAAATCGGTGAGTAGGCGTGCCTGCCGCACAATCGGTGACCGCGCCTCATTGAACAACTCAGCGTTAGTCGCTAAATACCGCACGTCGAATTGTGCTGCCGCCATTCGTCGATAGAACTGAAAAGGAGCATAGACGTGTCACATATTTACATATTATTTACATCATATTAGTTTAGATACAATTAAATCTACATACCAGATTTTCGAACCGCGCCTTTATGGTAGCCAAATCGATGGGATATGGCACAACGCGTGCGTAGGTAGGATATAGCTGAAGGTCCACCGGCGCGACGAATGGCTCGGCCACCGACAGAGACATGACTTGGCCTATATGTAGTGCAATGGCGTGGCAAGCGGCGGCACGATTCCCACGTGGAGGCCATTCGTGCGCTTCGGCGCGGTACAGCGCAGTCTCTAACTCTCGCGGCAGCACAGCTACGGAACCACCCGGTTCAGTGGGTTCTCGGGTTGGATCTACAGGTTCCAGGTCCCAAGGCGATAAACGCTCTACCTCCCCATTATCCCAGCGCACGCGCAGCGACAAAAAATGCGAAGCAGCTTCACGAGAGAATCGCTCAGCGGCAGAGTCAGCAACGGAAGGGCGGGGATCTGCTTCTGCGTCCCGCGGCGCTGTGGGACAGCGCTCGAGCACGACGCCGCTCCACCACGAGTCGTCGATCATGCAGCGGAAGCGGTCGCCGGGGCCCCAGCGGCGCGCCACAGCCGCGTCGTACTGTTGGCGCAACACGAGGAAGTCGATGACGTCCGGCATGTCGTGGTAGCGCACGGTGAGCGAGCGCGGCCGGCCCGCGTCCAGCGCGCACGCCAGCCGCACGGACGCCACGCGCGGAGGCTTGATCTCGTATCGCACGCCCACCACCTTCGCGAGCTCGCACTCCTGCGGAAATCGATTTCTCATCAGCCGTCAGCTGCCTATTGCATAATGCTAAATAATTTTTCGAACTTGATAATAACTCACATGCACTTGTGTACGCTCCCAAGGCTTGTCTCGCTGATTTATTTTATATAGATCCTTTACTGCAACGGCCTCGAAGTATCTTTGGTGTCCCTATATGTAGAAAAGCATCGACAATATATTTTCTACATTATTTAAATGTAGATTTTCCTATATTATTATATTAACATTTATAATTATTATAAAATTTTATGTGCAATCAGAAAAGAACGAATTGAATTATTGTATTGCGTTAGTCTTACCACGCGGAAGTAGAGGCACATGTCACCCATTTGCGGGTGGTAGGGCGCTTTCCGCGGCGCGACAGCGGTGAGCCATTCGCCAGGGCGGTACACGTCGGGCAGGTCGTCGGCCGCGGCGCCGGCTCCCGTACCGGAGGCGGAGCCCTCGCCGTCACCGTCCACAGCGTCCGCCTCCGCCGGCTCCCCACCCCCGCTGCCGCTCGCCCCATCTGCCGCCGCACTTGTGCTCGGTCGTTCCGTGCGCTTGTTTGTCGATGTGCTCGGACTGTACCTATATTGCAAATTATGTCAATTATAAATAGTAGACACACTAAAGCAATCAGTGATGATCTATATTCCATATTTGGGTAGCGATGAAGAGATTAAATTTAATAAAGGTTAAAACGTTACCTTCTAGCCGGTAGCGGTCTCCGACGAGCGCGCGCGGGCGGAGCCAGAGCCGCGCCCGTCTCCCAGTCTGAGTACTCCGACGAGTCCGAACTGAGGACAGATCACTGTATTAACCAACTTTACTTTGGGAAATTTTACTCACAATATTCAGGATATTGAGATCAACTCACTTGTCGTTTTTACTCCCAGAGTGCGAGCTACGACGAGAGGCACATGTTAATGTTGTAAAAAGAATGAAAGTACTTGAATGTACTTATTCAGTATTTATAGTCACCTCGTAGAGGAGTCAGTGAGGTCGAGACTGGAAGCAAACGAGGAGCGGTCCCGCGAGGAGTGCGCCGAGCCGGAGAGCCGGACGGACTCATCAGAGGTGTCGGAGTGCGAGGCGCTCTCAGGCGGCTCCTCCTCGACGCGAGGCGGCGGCGGACGCGCGGGCGGCGGGCGGGCAGCACGTGGCGCCCGAGCGCGCGGGCCCGGCCGCCGCCGACCACTCGCGCTGTCCGTCGCCGTACTGATCATCACCGGCCGCCGCCGCATCTCGCGTCGGTACCAACTCATCTCCAGCGCGTTCAGCTCCGCGCTGTAACATCATCAAAATACAGAATTAACTGTAACACTTATTTAGAATTTATACGATGCTACACCATAGTGTACGATTTATGTAAGCCAAGCTTCACACGAATTCTAACATTAGATTTTACAGTAATCGTAATACTATGTATGTATATTAAATGACTGTTTTTTTAAGGTTACTCACCAGGCTTGCTCGAGTGCTCGTCGCGCGGCTGGTGCGAGCGGTGGCACGATGGGACGCGTGCTATGAGGCACCAGTAGCGGGTCGCCGCGCTGCCACGAACCCGCAGTGTGCCTCACGCCTTCCCCGCGCCACACTCCCCGCGCTTCACCCCCCAAACCCCCTAGGCCTCCCGGTCCACCACCACCGCCAGCTAACTCTGCGATCATGGCGTCAATGCGTGAGCGCGGCGCATCTGCGGCGGGTATCAATTGATTGAGCGCGAGGTTTTCGCGGCCCGGCACGAGACGTTGAAAACGCGGTGCGTGTGGCGCGCCCTCCACGTCCACCAGGAACGGTGGCGGCATCAGATGTGGTGGTGTTTCCGTTTGCTCGTCCAACGCGCCTCCTAATGCATCCCTCACTGAAATATATAACATAGTTTGTAATTGCATCTCTAAACACAAAGTAAAAGTGAATAAAACATTCAAACATACCTAGAGGTCGATAGTCAGTGTGGAAAAATAGCTCAGCGGGTAGCTCAGACAGAAGTCGGTGTCCGCGACCTAGTCCCAAAAGTAACAGATGTCCGTGCGAATCAGTCGCAGCGATAGTTGCACCGCCGCCCCACTTAGCGTCGAAGATGGCACCGTCACCCTGACCTTCTATGCGGTTATGGAATTGCGCAAGCACCTCGCCCGCGGCGGCGTCCCATACGAACAATTGGCCGTCATGTCCGGCAGAGAGTAGCACAGCCGGTAGGAACGGATGCGCCTCTAACACATACGCTTCGTCACGGTGTCCACTGAGGCAGCGCACCTGCATGCATGTACGAGAGCACCATACACGCACCGTATTGTCCGAAACGGCTGTGACCACATAGGCGTCGCTACAGTCCCAACACACCATGGTCACCTTCAGTCTCTTGCCGTCTGCGGCGCGCTGTTTATCTGCGGGCACAAGCATCGCATGTCGCCATTGTGTCGCGTGTAGTGTCCACAGTGCCGCACTACCATCTTTACTCCCGGACACGAAGCGCAGACCACGATGCGCCCAAGCAATACTATCCACCGCGTCTCCGTGTACTGCCACTTCTAATACACGTCGAGGCGTGGGTGCTGTGTGGTGCAACGCGTATACACGCACGTGCTGGTCGGCGCTGCCGGCCGCTAAGAACGCGCCACCTGCAGACCAAGCCGCGCAGATCATATGGCAAGCACCAGGCCGCATGCGCTCCACGTATTGCACTGGTTGTGAGAGAAACTGTCCATCCGCTGAGCTGCTCCAGAACGCTACTGAGCCATCAGTTGAAGTGGAAGCGAGCCATCGGACCTCGCCACGCGTCGCCGGCGACCAGTGAACCTGTACACGAATATAATTTTGTATCACTGAACATTTATTTTTGAGTGCATGTAAGAAGAACATTGCTTACAGAGGTAATAGTTCCAGCGTGCGCATGGAGTACGGCTCGCGGTGCCCCCGTGGCGAGGCACCACACGCGGACGAGCCGCTCCACCGAGCCCACCGCCAGCAGCGCGCCGTCACGCGATACACAGACGTCGGTCACCTCGGCGCCGCACCCTCGCAACGTAGCCGCGAGCCGACCGTCCCGCGCGACCCACACCTTCACCAGCAAGTCGTCAGCACCCGTCACCACATAGCGGCCCGTGCAGTCAAACACCACGCAGTATACTGCAGATAGGTGCCCAAGTGTGCGTCGTTGTAATTGCAACCCGCTCAGTAGCCGCGCGGGGAATGCTGCCTCGCCGCCGCGCCCGCCGGCAGTAGCAGCGCCGCCAAGCCCCAATTCCCGGTGTACTAGTCGCCGCACTGCAGCAGTCACAATAAAAAAAATTATCAATGTTCATAAACAACATAACAGACATGAAAACAAAACCAAATTAAAATATCCAATATGTCCTCATAATATTATGTATTTACTTACATAATTAGAAAGTTATTTCGCATTTATATTGAACAAGCAACTACTCATGGCTCCACCTGTGTCAAAAGCCTTTCCCGTGACTAAAGTCCCGTAAAAACTATGATGTGAACACAATCATATTAAAAATTAAGAAAAAAAATAAGAGCAAAATACTGGCATAAAAAATAGCCTAAATGTTGATCCATGGTCAATTGTCTCTGCATTTACTTCTAACAAACATCCAAACATTTTCACAAACATTCATAATTTTATAATAATAGTAAGATAACATATTGTAGATATATCATAAAACATCATATTTTACAGCATAATTGTTTTCCTACATACATACATAACATCACGCATTTAACCCCGAAGGGGTATGCAGAGGCGCAACTAGGGCACCCACTTTTCGCCAAGTATGTTCCGTCCCATGATGTGATAGGGGGCGAGCCTATCGCCATATGGGGCACAAATTCCAGACTCCGGGCTGATACTGACCAGAAAAACCCAAATATCACTTTGCCCGACCCGGGATTCGAACCCAGGACCTCAGAGCGCTATTGTACCGGACAATTACGCCACCAAGGCAGTCTGGAGTTTTCCTGGCCTGGATTAACACTATCCCAAAACAAAAATGACATGTTATCTGCATACTTTTTAGAGTACTAATTACACAACTGAATGGAAAGACAGGTAAGCCAGTAATCTGATAGTATGCTATTAGACTACCTACGATTGTGGCACCGCAGTGTGCTCAATTTAAAACATAAAATATGAAGTCACATAATGCTTAGTATTTACATTGAAAATATCATTTAAATGTCGTCACAACAATACACATTGCTGCTAGGTGTCAGGGAGAAACCTACCATTTAGTAAATATTTAAATGTAAAAGTTTAGTTTATAAAGGTAATCTCTAGATCTACTGATCCATAATCAGTGCTAATGGAAACATATTTTTTATATTAAAAATGTATTTATTTGAGTAATACTAGTTTTTAATAAATATACCATAAGTGACATACCTAGAGAGTGGTCCTGCTTAAAAAACGAATATTTCGGCTTCGGTCTTACAAGCGTCTCACTCAGTAATGACAATCGTGCCGTTAGGCGGCTCTGTTCCGCAGAAGGTACCGCCGCGCCTTGTGTCTCGGAATCTTGGGCCACCGAGGGTGCAACGCGAGCCAACCGCAGTGCACGCTCGCATACTGTAGCCAGCCGTTGCCATGATATGTCCGAATACTGCGCTGCCTATATTAACATTCAATACAATATACATAATGAACGTTGAAACGTATCAAAATTTAATTATAGGCGGTATTAATCCTACAAAGTACAAACTCAGAAAGAACAAATTCAAAATTACCGCCATAGCAGTGCATTATTACATCGAAATCATTCGTACATATTCGAGTTCTCATTCGCCATTCGCAGCGCGCAGCTGTAATCGTCGTGAGTGTAAGCGAGACGCACGATGAAATCATTCGAGACCATAGTGTGATAGAAAGAAACAGACATAGTGCAATTACAACACCACTAGATCACCCTACTGCATGATATAACAAATTTTAGTCTAATTTATGAAAAACACAAAAATTATAACAGAAATGCTGCAAAAACATTTTTCTAGTATTTGCATCGTAACTTTATGCACAATTCTGTATAAATCTCATTTTAATATTGTTTGCCATTTTATCATAATTCCCTAGTTTTTAAGCGTATATTACAAGTTATTTCATGCAAAAAAAAGCGTTTTCAACAGTAAATTTGAGCAAAACTTACCAATTCACGGTATGACTGAGCATGCTCGGCGCCCTCCCAGTCGAGTCGTCGAGGCAGCACCTACAACGAGCGAGAATGTAGCGGAAACATTTCAGTAAAGTTTCAGACAGTTTGACAGCACACTCCACGTGCGCTACGACCAAAACAAACTATACTCCGAACCCGGCACTACAAAGAGAATTATAATATATATGGAAATAGAGAGCCTACTCGTTGGGTTTTTGTGCCAATCGACATTACGGCTGCTTCATACTTGTGAGGTAGAGGGCGTTCGCGATTTTCGTTGCGTTTCACGATTCAGGTTTATTGTGTTTTATTATTTTGCAAACGGTTTTAAAAGTGCAGAAGACGGCAATCCAAGTATTAAAATACTTAGAAGCAGATCTGTATTTGCTATGCCGTCGTAGTATAATATTTCTGACATCTTATTTACAGTGTACTTTTATCATTATTAATACATAATAATTCGATAGTAATAAGATCTAAGAATAAGATCGTTAATCAGACAAACATCATATTGAAAATATTATTTTTATTTTATTTTTGCTATAACATTTTGTGTACAAAATGCTTATAGTAAGTACTAATGATATTCACATTCCATATTAGATTTACAAAGTATTACACCTCTATTAAGCTATGTAAGCGCTGATAATTTGATCTTAGTTATTAATTATATTCAATGGAAAATAAACGATACTACTTTAAAATAAACTGTAATACACTGTAAAATTCCGAAATACTAAATAATAAAATATACTTAAAATTATTTTATGTCTAAAAATACATACTGTGACGAATAATAATAAACATTGATATTTATAATATGCTAAAACATTCTCAATTGTCAAACTATATTTTTATCACAATTGATTTAACTTTATAAAAAATATATGAATTCTTTTGTATTTCGATAATCATTTTAATGTATCATCAAATAAATATCAAGTATCAATGTTCAAATAAAAGAGAATTTATAATTTTTATAAAAATTGCCTAATAATATACGATTCAATATAGAAATACATAAAAATTTACAAATCTAGAACAGCAATTAACTCTGAAACATACTAGCTAGCCATATTATTTATCTTTGTCTTCATCAAAAAGGAAATTCGGATTCTAGCATTATCTTTCTACACAAACAAGTGAAACTAATATTAACAAGAACAAACTTATTCTAAGCCAAACAAAATTATTTCACAAATAAGTCACGCTACTTTTAAAAATTGAAAATGTTCACTGGAAAAGAAATTAACATCAAGTTTACAATGATCATTATACTTATCCATAGAAAAGGAACTATAAAGATTAGCATTCATTAAAATATACTTTCTTCGTCGTGCGAAGGTTGTTTTACTTATGATAATAATATAAAAATATTTTATGTAGATATTAAACAGATTAATTTAACAATTTGTTAAATAAGAAAGATTAAATAATTATAATAAGAACTGATTTAAAACAGGTCTATGAAACCGGGTAGTAATCAACAGCGAAATGCGAATGCGATACAAATTGTTAATACATATTAGATATATACCATAACAGTGGGTATATGATCTAAATAGAGTATGTACTAAAAAAGGAGAGATTCGAACAATTAACGCGATAAAAGCAAAATAATTTCGCACTTGTGTACATGATATTATCTTTAAATTGCCATCACTTAACTATTAATTATGGGTTACGTGGTGGTTACATTACAACATACAATAAACACAAAATGAGCATTATGATCAAACAACGAAATCATAAATAAGTCGTATACAAAATGATTATTGTTACATAAAATATAAAGGAAGTAATGCGAATTGCTGCAGAAATGTAGGTACCGGTTGTAACATTAACAAAACATCAACTAAAGCAAGCAGGTCGACGCAGGAACGATTGAATATTTTCTGAACGATGCAATATTATTAGGCGACACAGAAGGTATATATTTTGTATAATAAATTAATCCTCTATCAACCTGGTATAGCTGGTCCTTCGTTAATTTGACACCTGTATAACTTAAAGACTTCATCGAGCCAATTTGTAATTATATGTACAGTCATGATGCTATAGTGAATAGTGCGCCGTTTTATGTGCAATTTTGTTAGTCTATGACGCGTCTATTTGTAAAACGTCTTTGCCGGTGCCACACACAGACAAATATTAGAACACTTGTTTGAACTCATGTTTGGCACGGGTATTTGCGTATTTGTATTCTATTACAGACACTGACCAAATTAATTTTTTATGGCTTTTACTTTTAGGTTTCCATATATAACCAGTTCTCATTCAAGCAACTCTATAACTTTGAACGCTTGATGTGTGGTCGTAAAACCAATACCGAATGACAAGATAATACGTAAACATTTAAACAAACTTTGCACAAATACGAAAATTCCCGTGCCACACATGAGTTCAAATATTTTTGTTATCTGTGGCGCCGGCATAATATTATCTTTTGACATTGATAAATGACGATGTCTTAGTTTTTTAATAAAAGAAAGGTGGACCAAGGAACAACTTTATTCAACTGTATGTGTGACGTCATCAAGAATTTCTCGGTTTTTTATTTTTGTTTCTTTGAAATTAAGTATTCAAAAAATATGAAAAATACATAATCGTACTCAGAGTAGAAAAATTAAGAAATGGTATTTTTGTTTAAGGCACTTTAACATTTTGAAATGTTAATTTTACGCTGAAGCTGTTGTCCATGAAGGATACATCAGTAAAAAGAATCACACTTGGACTTGATAATTTATCTATTTTAAACTCAAATCAAAGTAGTTTGCCCTTATGGTAATTTTAAAGGATCTTTTAGTAAGGGACCGTAAACACTGTAGTCACAAGAAATCAATCTTATGAGACTGCTAATCATTTTGTAGATACATATTCTATTTTAAGATGGGACAGCAAGGGCAGCACCTTTTACCATTTAAATATGAACGTGAAAGATAAAATATATCTGCATAAAATAATAATAAACAATACGTGAACAAAAAGCGGCGTGGGCCTAGGTGATTGTGGAACAGACTGCCAAGACGAATGTCCGCAGGTTCAAATCCAAAGGCACTCACTTCTGACTCTAAAAATATTATGTGTATATTCTTTGTGAATTATCGCTTGCTTCAACGGTGAAGGAAAACATCGTGAGGAAACCTACAAACCTGGGAAATTCTCTAGAGGAATTTTCAAGGTTGTGTATCACTACTACTACGTTGTGACTATAGGTTATATATCATCACGCTATGATCAAAAGGAGCGGAGCAGTAATGAAAACTGTAGCAAAAAGGGGAACTTTATAACTTTTGAGAGATTTAAACGAAAACTATATCACGCGGGCGGAGCCGCGGGCAAAAGCTAGTTTACAATAAATAAAAATCGCTACACCCGTTCAATGAATTAAATAAATTGTTAAAGTAAAGTGTGAAATCTACTAACTGACGACATTCTGCTGGAATTCTGCTCTTGCCGTTAAATGTTCAGCCGCAACAGCTCATAAACGGGGTTGTTATTTGTCCTTTAACGCGTATTATGTCATGTTACCAGTATTTTCCTTTCCGTAAATATACAGCTTTAGTTACATCTTTCTTTAACCAACTGTGTTATGGGACCGACATTAACGGGTGCCTGGTCGCATGTTGTGTTGATTACGTTAAGCCCAGCATCAATGGCATCTTCCAAGACAGTTCGTATTAATATTTTTAGCTCTATCTTATTAAGTCCATTTGTGAAATAATATGCTATTGGCTGATTAAAATATTTTTTTATGCCTTTTATTATAAAAACCAAAGCGTAGTTAGAAAAAGAGCATTTTTAATGTGAAGCAAACTCTTGTATCTTTGTATGGATCATATGACACAGACAAAAGACCAAAGCAAAACAATCTTTTTCCTTTATTTCCAACAGTGGAAAATTATAGGATTTATTCCTGCGATTATATTAATTTGGCTTTTACAGTTCTTGATGATGGTAGAGTAAAATACTTGCATGAAAGTTTGTAATATTTAGGACGTTTTTTGAATAAAGACAATGACAATTTTTTTCCTCTGGTGAAAATCGTCTTCCCTTCGCTTTCGTAAATGTTTTATATTTTTTGGAATAAACCAATTTGAGTATTGTATACCGCGTGTCTTCGGGACCCACTTGTAAGGCAGTAGATATGGTCCGAAAATACTTTAGTAATATCTGAAAAATAAAACATTAATGAATATTACTGTTCGAGCAAGGAAAAGTAACTTGTTGAGTAGGACATATAAGAAGCGGTACATTTGTCCCGTACATAACGTCAAAAAGGAAGAGTGGCTCAAAATTATATATTGTACTACTTTAAACTTTATGTCGCGGCAGTCGCGTTACTCATTCTCCGTGGTTAACTATAGGACGAGGACAGAGAGGTAGACAATTACAATAGGACGTTATTTTAAAATGAACATTATGGTACTGCGTTTCGAGTCGCGAGTCAGAGGAAAGTATTTTGAGTGTTATCATTACAAAATACTGTAAGGCGCACATTAAAGCGCCTCGCCTCAGTACGCCTCGCCTAATTTGAAGTAGGACATTGTACCGGCTCAATGTTAAAATGAGGCTACTCTTACAAACTCGTTTTCATGTCATGTCCTACCCAATTCTAATTAGTAACTATACGTTATCAAATATAGGATGATAATTTTGACAGCTCCTTCACATGAAGTTTCGTATTTTTTTCGGTAAAATTTACTACAGGTAATATCATATTTTATTTTGAAGTGCCACTCATTATCATAATGAACAATCACGGACTATCGCAAATCCCCATTGAAATAAAATAAATCGATAATATAAAAATTTGCATTTAGATTTAATTATATTATTTTTGCAAATATTCGAGTTGTTTGTAATTTATCACATTTATTGGTAAAAAAATCTATAATTAATATATCTAATGTTTTCACGATTTAAATAGTTAACACAATGATAACTGCAAGTGGTGTAGGGTTTAAAAAAAACATAAATGGAAATGGCTTACCAATAACAAATAGATAATTCAATAAAAAAAATATTTATAAAATCTGAACATACCAAATAATTATGCAACTATCGATATCAAGTTTTATAAAATGGTAATCGATAATCGAATACGTTCAATAACGATTATACCTTAGCCTCATCATTAGTGTGATTTGTCAAAATTAACATCCTAAATTTTAAAAGTTTTAGTAAACATTTTCACAACTTTAAGTAAGATATGTATATAGCATTACCGGTGAGATATGTGCTTCTTTCGGCCATTAAATCCATGTTTTCATGAAATGAATATCCGGTGTATAATGTTCTGTAACATAATTCGATATGAGAGACATGAACGGACAGAAAAGTGAAAGCCGAGGTCTTTAGAGAAGATTTTCTCGTAGTGTCACGCACGTTAAAAGCCCTTCCCGCTAGAAAAATGCCTAAATAACAGTATCGATGCATAGCACTGTCTATTTTATATTCAGATTCACAATTAAAATACTATCCAGGGATAAAAGCACCCAGCCTATCTTATATTATTGCAACTTTGTCCGTGTGCCAAATTCGCTTAGCACACATATATTATACACACATTATAAAATTAAATAAAATTATATTAGTAAGCACTCAGGCTGCTGTTGTGCTGTCGCCTGTACTTTTAGTCCCAACTTACATACTTTTTAATACGGTGGCATGTAACCACGGCAATATCCCTTTTTTAGTTACTTTTCCAATTAACAAAGCTAATAGAAATGTTTCCTCATCTGAATTCACTCTATTACTAACTATCCAAAATGCGTAGCCAACTGTGAGCCCGCTGCGTGAACGCTACGCACCCACGGCTTGTTCGCTGCACGCCCGCCGCGAATTTACAGCGAATTCATTATGCATTTGATATATCAGTGTGATATATCGTATGCCGTCAGTGTGATATATTTAAGGGTACAACATCTAGTCTAAGCACTTTTAAGGAGATATATAATATATAAGTATCTGAATCAGTTCAACCTGTAAATTTCTTGGCAACATGTGGAAAACATCTTACCTAGATTCAAAGTGGGAAATGTAGTTCTACATAAAGCACCAATATATAATTTATAACAGCTCTCAAAGTGCTTATGTATATGTGTACCGCAAGTTTTTTATGTATATTCTTGTCCTCTGTTAAGAGTTTTGTCGAGAACTTTAATTCAAACTTGAAACCTTTTGTCCTGCCAGGATTTCCACCTATAACTAGTTGCTTTAGGGACATAATGTAATGGTCCTGAAAATAATACAATAATTTATTAAAATATAATAAATAATAAATGATGCCATGTATTTATAACACAATACAAATGCAAGGAATTAGTCCATTAGAGATACAGCTCTGAAATTTGTTTATTCAATAGTCAAACCAAAATAAGTATATTAAACCAAGATGACATAATAACGACAATCTTGTCTACCAACAGATTTTTCATAGTTTAAAATCAAAATGAATATCGCATAATTTTAAGGTATGCGGATTCCCACACGTATTTTAAAAAAGACTATTTAAGGCGATACCTCAAATATATTAAATGAGCAGGATTTCGCCATCGCGGTGACTGAGTAAATATTATGTACGATTTTAATGAGTACTATCGATATTATTTTTATAAAAAATATAAATGTCATTTACCATCAATCGCACGACAAAGATAACATGAGACATTTTGTCCAAATATTTTATCAGTTCCTTATCGCGTGCAAAACAAATAACAAAGCCCGGGGTGAATTAGTAAGAAGGCAGCGGTGGTCCGTTTGAATAAGCAAAGTTCTTTCATTATTGAGGAAATCGTAATCGAACTTATCGCACACAAACTGCAATGGGAAATTTGAAAATTTTCAACCGGAATTCAAATTACGGAAACAAGGCGATATTGCCACTTAATGCAATAAATATTTTAACATGCTTATGAGAAAATAGATATGTAATTTATTGGAAACTAGAATAAAATTTAAAAAGTATGCGTTGTTTTGTTTATAATTGTATTAATAAAATGGAAAAATTAAATTAAGCTTCAGTTGTCATGTTACAACAAAAGGAGAACCTTGAATATTTTACCATTTAATAACAATCATCAGATATTGTGGCAACTCGTTTGAAATTGTGTCAGACGACTTGCCACAATCTCTGTCATGTGTCGTCAATTTTTTATCGTATTTCGTTCGGAATTTTCAGTAATGCATATTTTTTTAATTAATTAAAATAGCCTCTGACATTTGTTTTATGTTTTTACTTATCTAATTTAATTACGTACATAATTATTTTATAAATAGGGATAAAAGGCATGATTAGTGTTTTGAAAACTTATTCTCCAGTGTCATCTAACTGAAAGTATCTTACAACAAAATTAATTTGAGGTTAGACCAAAAACAAATAGAGTGACTGTTTGAGAGTGACATACCCCTGCCGGCACTAGGAAAAGCTCAAACGTACCTCCACTGACTCGAGCTCTTTCAGCAAAGTCTGCAAAGAAAATTATCTCGTGTATTATTTTGAGGCACTTCAACATAAAATTCATCATTTTCTTTATTATATTTACCTTCGCAGTCTCCTTTAGGGGTCCACCGCACAGAAATTTGGCTATCAGAAAGTAGAGTTCTGAAATCGGAAAGCTACCATTACAAGACCTTGTACGTCGGTCAGTAACAACTTTATGTATTAATTTCTAAGCGTACCACTTACCGGGAACTACATTGTGCTCATCATTGGACTCCTCCATACTCCTAGTTTTTTTCACAAACCCTGAAACTGCACTCACACATCACATATACTGTAAAAACCTCGAAAACATTTCACTTTATATTGTTGACGAACAGATAATGCAACCTTCTGAATAATGGCAAAATGGCGTATGTTCTGCTGTCAAAACAGTTCATCTGGAACTGTGTAGATCAAAACGTTACCATAATAGCTCCGCAGTAAATCGGTAGATGGCGCTACTATTTATTGGAATTCTGAATAAATATTTATATATATATTTAGTGAGAAAAATAAATATGTGCATTGTTATTTTATATATTTAGTGCTTACATTATATATGAAAATAATTCTACCAATACAGATTATATGTCATTTGACGTCAACGTCCTTGACCCTGTAGTGACCTATATTTATTTTTTGTTTCTAGCAACATCAACTTCAAATGTCAGTCGAGCGGGCGTTTATATAGTGGGGATTTTATGAAATATTTCATTTTGTCGTAAAATCATACATTTATATTGACTTTGGAAGCTTTGTTATGAGTGATAACGTTGGCGGAAACAGAAATATTTCAATGATTTGTGTGTTTTTATAAACATAGTGTTAAATGCTCGTATTACTTGTCGCGATGGTAGACTGAATGCGTGCGCGCGGTCAGTGTTAGAGCTGCAGCATGCTACACCGGTAATCATCAGCTCTGCGCTCGCTAATTTCGTAAGTATTTGGACCTAACCTAATTAATAAAGGCTTTCATTTCTTTGCTAGTTCATGTATACCTTTCTACCTTCAATGTGAATATTTATTGATTTAAATTAAAATAAACTAACGCGCCCTAAATGTTCATCAGACTAGCTAATTGAATGCAATCAAGCCTTACAGCGTTAATAATACAGCTCAATAAATGTTGTGCTCAAAAAATTTTAAAACCCTGAAGTAAACCCATTTATACTGCCCAGGATACTTGCTGTAGTTTTACTTTGTTTACCTATATGGAATCAATATAGCCAGTACGTAAGTTAAGAAAATAAATGGTTAGAAGTTACAATTATCCATCCCTGTCTAAAAATCCAGAGCCACTCCAAAGATAAAATGAAAGATGAGAGTTTTCTGAAAGCCATATTCCTGGTACACAGAAGAAAAACTAGGAAAGCTTGTGACATATGAGATGCATAACTTGGAAAAGAGAAAATATTTTGCAATGGCTGAATAAATAAGATTTGATGTAGTTTTTTTTTCAGTTTAGTAATTTAGACATAGAAGCATGTGCATGCATAATAGTAGTGCATATATTTCATTTCAACAACAGTTTTATAAAAAGAAAAAAATGTCTGTATCATGTTACAGCTTAATATATCACCAGTATTCAGTTAATAGCTACACATGATGTTTTCCAAGTTTTCTGAAAATATACATTGTACAGTATCTTATAAATGCTAAACACATTTTTATTTGTATAAGTAGGTACATAGAAGTACTAGTACCTAAAAACAAATATAAAATCTTCCAGCTATAAACATTGAATAGTTTGACAACCTCCTCCTTTTTTTTTGACAGTCATTACACCACACCTATTATGGACTTACTACATCACAGATCAGTAAATTTTTTCAGCTGTTCTATATATATTTGTGTTAAATTTCAGCAGCGTGATGTCAGGCGCGGCGGCGAGCAACGCCGGTGCAGGCGGGGGGCCGCCGCCCGCCGCCACCACGCTCGGCGGACTCGGCGGTTCTCTCGAAGATAAGGTAACACCAGTCCAAACTAGTATTTATTTTCTTTATCTATACTAATATTATGAAGCAGAAGTGAAATAAGTTTTGATAATGTTTCACCAATAGGAGGCTACATTACTCCTGAGTGTTATAACTTTTTATATATATGTAATGATTGTAATATCTTCTAAATAATCAATTTGTACATCCAGTGAATACCTATAGTATAATACAATTCAATTGTATAATGCAAAAATACCACGAAACTATCTGTATTTTTTAGGGCAAGCTACATGCCTCATCCTATTTACCATAACACTATTTATAACTAACAATAGGTGTTGTATGCAGTGAAACAATAAAAAAATTATTTCGGTTTTTTTTAACACTGATTGGGACTTCTTTTGATGTTGTGGATCTTGTCATACTAGTTTTAGAACCTTTATTAGAATGAAATCCAAACTTATCCATCAAACATCCAAGCATTTCTAAGGACTTTAAATAAAATTTCTATAAAAATATTATCAGCTATTTTTAAGCTTACAGCAAAGAATTGAAAGATGATTAAATGAGCACTTAAGAAGCTTAACACCTAATAAATAAATAATAACCAGTTCGATTTACAAAATACGGGTATCACTTAAATATTTTATTTAAAAAAAAATATTTTTGAATCCCCTCTCAACTCATAGAAAAAACGTCTGAACTTAGCCCAATGCATTCCATAAGAAAATAGTCAAATGGTATATATTATTTAAATAGTTATTAATAATCATTATAATATATTTATTGCTTGGTTACAAAATTTTACAAGTAAATAAAATGCATGCAAAAATATATTGTTGCAGGACTGCGACTTACTGTGCCCTGTCTGCTTCGAACTCATAGAAGAGGCGTACGTGACCCGCTGCGGGCACTCTTTTTGCTACGCGTGTATCAGTAAATCGGTAGAATTACACCGAAGATGTCCGAAATGCGGCGCTGCGCTTGCATCACGCGACCACATCTTCCCAAACTTTTTGCTCAATGAACTAGTCGCCAAACGGCGCCTACGTCAGACCCGGCCCGCGCCCGCCGCACCAGGGAGCGAAGGTGCGCGTCTGCGCTCACTGTTAGCTGCTGAATCGCGTCACTTAGCGTTGCCTGAAGTGGACTCTATGCTGGAATTACTGACACGTCGTAAACGTTTGTTAGAGGCAGAGTGTGCAGCCGCGCATCATCGCCTGCTTTATGAATTTCTAGCGCATCTTCATCGCCATCGACAACACCAACTCGAGCAGCTTGCGCGCGAAGCTAGTCTCGTGCAAAAGGTAAAAAATCAATTATTAATTATTCAAACATTGTGCAATCCAGATCATTTTATGCCAAATATTCTATTTTCAACAGGACATGGATCACGTGGCAGGTGTATTAAAGGAATTGCACGCAGGTGCCGCAGGTCTGGCTCGCATAGGCAGCGAAGATGAGGGGACAGTAGCTTCAGGAGGTGCGAGCGTTGACGCAGTGCGCGCGCTACGTCGCGAGATCGCCGACATTGCCGGTAACCTCGCGGACACTGCCGGAAACGTTGATGGTGAGCGAAACGATCGACCTTTGGTATTAAACAGTTCTGGAAAAAATTATGAAGACATTTCAATGGCGGTTATGGTTGCACAGGTAGTCAGACTGGAGGATCAGAGGAGGAAAGTTTTGCCGGAGGTTCAGGATGCGGAGGTGGAGGTGGAGAGGCACTCGCAGCTCGCTGGCGTCGTCTTACCGCGCACTTCGACGATTTCGTGCAGGTAAGTGTACTTAAAATAAAATGGTTCCAGACGTATGAACATATTCAATTTGTAAACGATGAATAATGCATATATATTTATGGTCCCAGTGCTACTTTGCGCATCGGGCGGATGAGCTGTACTTCCCAGCGTCAGGGGCGGCTACGCCTGCGCCGCCTTCACACACAGCTGAGGGCATCACACCAGGACTTGCTGCACCGGTGACCACGACGCCCGCTCCCAACCCTGTGCACCCAACTACGGGCGGCAGCACGCCTGTGGGTTCGGAAGCGGACCACGTGCCGCAAGGGCCGAGCGAATCCCGAGCGCAAAGTGCTGCAGGTGGAGATCAACGCGCGCCCGAACAATGCGCGGACGCGAGCGACGCGGTTGATGACGGGCGTCTGCGATCGGCACATCGACACTCGCGCGGGCTGGATGCTTTTCGCGATGACCTGGTCGCGTTCACAGCATACCGTGCACTACGCCCCCTAGCCACTCTGTCCTATTGCAGCGACGCAATTAACTACTCCACGATCGTGTCCACTATCGAGTTTGACAAGGACGAGGAATTCTTCGCTATCGCGGGCGTCACAAAGCGTATCAAAGTGTTCGAACTAGAGGGAGTTGTGCGAGATGCAGTAGACGTGCACTATCCTTGTGCAGAGATGCAGTGTTCACACAAAATTTCATGCGTGTCATGGAATGCGTATCATAAGAATGTTTTGGCGTCATCGGATTACGAAGGCACAGTTTCGGTGTGGGATGCAGCCACGGGCCAGCGTACGCGCGCTTTGCAGGAACACGACAAGCGCTGCTGGTCAGTGCATTTCAATCGCGCCGATGTGCGCCTATTGGCATCTGGCTCGGACGACGCTCGCGTCAAACTGTGGGCATTGAACGCGGACCGCTCGGTGGCGACGCTTGAGGCCAAGTTCAACGTTTGTTGTGTTCGATTCAACCCACGCTCATCGTGTCACTTGGCATTCGGCTCGGCCGATCATTGCGTTCATTATTACGATTTACGCGCGCCGCGGCAACCGCTTGCAGTGTTCCGCGATCATCGCAAAGCTGTGTCCTATGTGAAGTTCCTGGACGCGCGCACTCTCGTGTCCGCGTCAACAGATTCGCAGCTGAAACTTTGGCGCGTGGAGTCGCCGCGTTGCGTGCGCTCTTTCACTGGCCACGCCAATGAGAAAAACTTCGTGGGGCTCGCCACTGATGGCAAGTACATCGCATGCGGCTCCGAGAACAACGCTCTGTACGTGTACTATATGGGGTTGTCGAGGCCGCTGCTCGCATATCGGTTCGACGCGGTGCGTGGATTTCTGGAGCGTGAGCGGCGCGATGAGGAGGCGTCAGAGTTCGTGTCCGCAGTGTGCTGGCGCCGTTCGCCGGACCGGCCCGTGCTGCTCGCCGCCAACAGCCAGGGCACGATCAAGGTGCTCGAGCTCGTGTGACGTGCTCACTTGCCCCAATTATTCAAAAATGGCGCTTGTGACGCAGCTGTGATATAACTGCTGAAATGTGACATTGTACTAGTATGTGTTCACAAGCTAGTGATCCATTAGTGAACTGTATATGTGTTGTAGTGTGAAGTGGCTTCCCTGTATGTAGCTCGTGGATAGTGTAGATCGTACTTCCTGAGACTCAAACCACTGCAGAGGTCCTAGCTGTAAGCTAGATTATTGGTGCCTGCAGTTGGATATGTGATTACAAGCAATCTTCGTGGGGACGTAGCATCTACAAATTGTTATGTGTCTATCAAGTAACAGAGAATAAAAAAAGTATATCTAAAATATGCACAATATTAGTGGATGGTACGCCGCCGCGGTCGCTTGTTCCGATCCGCTTTAGTCCATAAGTACCATGTGTTGTCGTTGCTGTATGCCCAGTAAAGTGACCCCACTCCGAAAAGTGATTTTATTTCAGTTCTCGTCACTCTACTAATAACAAAACATAGAGATGAGCTTAAAGCGCCTTCTATAAGCTAAGATTATGACTAATGTTATCTCTGGGGTAGGTATATTTTACCTTTGCGAGATTTTATCGAATTAATCAGTGAATATAGTACGAATATGCGTGCACAAAGTATATATTTTAATAAGCTTTAGATTGAATAAAATTAAATTTCAATATAAAATTTTGATAAATGTGTAATAGAGTGTAAATAACTGAAACATAATGTTATCGAAAATGCATAAACTACCTACTGTAAGATTATGGGCAAAAGTCAAATAATGAATATAGAGTGACCCTCGGAAACATTTTGTGTAAATTTTAGTTCACATTATACACGGAAACATTAACGTTGAATTTGGATCAGGAATCGGGACATTGAGACAGCATACTGTCCACGACTAATCAAATGTATATTACTGCTTGGACTGTTATCCCATTGTTTAAATTATAATTATTATTTCATCACGTGAAACCGTACTAAACATTATTCTGTTTTCCGGCGTCGTTAAACTTCTCTAATTTTGCGCTGCTTTATCGCATTAGCCTTTTCATGTACATATACTGTGAGAATCTAGGGTGAGTAATTGCTAATACTAACCAAACTAAAGAATGCTTGTTTAGACCAGAAAAGTTGAATGAAACAACAGCATTTGATAGCCACATTTTTTTTATTAAATATATCTTTTTTCTTAATAACAGTCAGTGTCTCTGGGACGCTTCAGGCATACTAGTGTAAAAATATTCTATTGCAGAGATCGCTCGCTGCTTCCTTATGTCTGAAGTTTTCTTACTTAATAACAAAGACAAAATCTTATTGCATTCAAACAAACCCATTTGGTAAATGATAACTTCATCTAGTGCAGTTAATGCTACCTTTATCTAGTGTCGCTAGTTGTACACTGTTGCCCGGTGTATCCTAATTTGTCACTTGCACATTAGCAAAATTCCTTAGAAAAAATCATAATTATTAATTTTATTACGTCAATCAGACTCTTGCCGACATAGATGTATTATATATTCATTGCGAATCTCTTAACGTCGTTTATAAAGCGGCTTTAGGATTGTATAATCGTCGTGTGTGGGTAGAACTCCGTGCAGGGGGCGGTGAACGCGCGCTAGACTCTGACGACTTGGCGGAGTAGCGCCTTTGCTGTCGCCTCGCGAATCGCCGCGTCACGTCCGAGTAGCGCAGCTTCGGGTAGCGAACTGACGAGGAGGACGAAGACGCAGACGATGATGATGACGACGACGTCGACAGCTTCCGTTGTACTTTCTTATCGCTCAATGGTCCGCTGTCATCTGCAAAATTACAGTAAAAACATTGAAGTATTTAAAGAACTCTTGCTTTAGTTTGCAACGGATTTTAGATGAACAAGATAATATTGTAGTAGCCCAGGTTCGAAACCACTGGCACATTTATTTTTTTTTATTATTTATTTCCAACAAAACCATAGTATGTTATACCACTTACAATTTATATGGTCAGCTATAAAATGCACATATAACAAAAAAGTTTATGTGCATAAAATTTTGTTATTGCTGATACTAATACTAAAACATAAAAGTGATTGATAATACTTCACCTTTGTCGTGTGCTGACGGTTGCGTTGTCCGTTTGTCGTGATCTGCCGGGGGCGAGGGCGGCGGCGGGGAGGGGGAGTGCTGCGCGGAGCTCGACCGCGGCCGGCGGCTCCACGCGCCACTCACGCCCGGCGTCCCGAATATAGAGTTACGACGAGCAGGTTGCCGCTTAGACTTTATCTCACCTGCGATAAAAATCACCTATGTTAGCAAATCGGGCAAGCAAATTAGGCTTTGAAAACTTTTTAGGGTTCCATAACTCTAAACATAATTAATTGAAAAATTAAATCTATAAAATTACCTCATAAAATCCGTTTAGTTGTCCATTTGTAAACTTCAATTTCTGTAGAAATGGCTTGATGATCAAATTTAAAGGTACAATGCAATTGCGTACAATTATATTTGGCCTTATTTATAAAAAAATACATTAAATTTATGAAATCTGAAAAGTTCTAGCAGAGTTTCACACTGTTTGAACAGTACATTTCGACGTAAATGACTACATTTAAAGATATAATTTTCATATGAAATTTTTTTAGGCAAATAAATGACGAGATCGACAAACAGCCCACCTAACTGTATGCGACACGGCATACGATAACAACACCATAATTTTAAATTGAATAGATCTGCGTGGTATTGCACTGTGCTCGTCTCACTGAGATGTAATGTATTAAGTCTTATAATGCCCGGCAATTATTCTGGTTACAATATCCCCTAAAGCGGAACAAGACGATGCTAGCGCTATGTAACTTGACGGCAGAGAAAGACATTAATTAATAAACCATTGCGCGCGCACAATATGAAATGTTTGTTGTGTGCAAGAATAAGGGCGCATTTATTGACCTGTTAAATTTAATTAGCATGATCATAGATTCACAGTTTATACGGCGCATTAGCTGAGATGACAAGACTCTTCGCATACATATTCTTTATATTATGACAGTTCACAAATTTATACTTGAAATCAGATTTTTTAAACGTTAATACAATCAAACTAATTCTCTGTTTTGATGATGACAAGTAGACGAGTGACTAGAACTTGGAAACTACAACGATCGAAAACTTCATCATTGAATTTCTGCGCTTAGCATTTGGGAAGATGGGTTTTAAGTTACTGTGTATATAAAATATCCCATTCCTAGGTTTCGCACAGCAGCCGAAATATACTCTATATGCTCGTGCTACGTACCAGTGGCGGCGGCGGCGCGCAGTCGAGCGGCGCGCGCAGGCGGCACCGCCAGAGACGACAACGAGGGCAGGATGTAACGCAGATAACGGTTGCGCAGCGACTGCCACGTGCGCCCTACACAAACACATTCATCAGCTGCCGCGCGCACTGCGCACGCGCAGGGGGAGCGAGCCCGCCACGTCTACTCACATGTCCCAGTGAGCTGCTCGTACTGTCCCTGCAGCTCGCGCCACATGCGGTTGCCGTTGACGAGTCGCGCGCGCCCCTCGCTGCTCACCCAAGTCACGATGGCCGTGTCTTCCGAAGGAGTGTACTCCTTACCGCCTCTGTTGTAAAACACAATACCTTTTACTCTACAATTAAAAACATATGATAATGTGTTACAAACCAAAACTAATTTCAGACCAAACTAGATAAACTAGTTAATACATACATCATACATATATGTATGTTAGACATAGGACATACTAGTTTAGCCACGGTTTGTAGAAGGGAAAGAGTAAAATATTTATAGTTAGTTACAGTTGTTAGATTTACTAGTTTATTTTATAATTCACAAATGTAATCTACTTTAAAGTTTTTTGGAGTCGGTGCCTAATTTAAATTGTTAGCTAAGGTACGTAAATATAAATTATTTAATTTAAATTAAGCACCGCCTTAAAAAAAATCTTTTGTGTGCATATAAACATAAAAACACGAATTAGAAAAGAAATTTATGTTGGTTGTGTTCAATTATTTCTAAATAACCTATATATAAAGTTCAATTTTTTTTGATAGTAATGGTTTTTGGAGTCTTTTTTTTATAATCTTGTATGTAATATACATTACTAACCTTGAATGTGCTGGCTTGATTGTCTCAAGCTTACGGCGTGGCTGGTCACGTAGTGGCAAAGCAATCTGTGGTGGAGGCTCTCTTGGTTTTGGTGCCCTGTCGCCACTACTCAAAGTTATCGCTGTTTTAGACGACACACCATTTTCGTGTGCCGTTATTTGTTTTGGTGCAGGTGAATTCAAAGCAACCTCGTGGTTAGTGGTTTCTACGAGGACAGTTGATTTCGATATGTTCCTGTGAGAGGTTTTTTTCGAAGACCCAACTACCTTCGCCAAAGCAGGTTGACTTATTTTTTTAGGCGTAGATGAGTTAGACATATCATTTTCGCGAGTAACTCTTTTAATAGGAGACTGTGACTGCGACAGCAAGTCGATATTTTTACGAGACGTTTTTTCGGAAGGTAATAATTTTGAGCCGTCGTTTTCGTGGGATGTTAATTTTACTGATGGAGATGGCTTCAATTTGGCTTTCTTGTGGGATCTTCTTTTTGAGGACGTTGATGATTTCGATAAACTCTTTTTGCGGGTCGGTGATTTTGTAGACGTAAACAACTTTTTGACGGGGGATTTGGAGGGCTGCGGTAATATCTCCGAATATCTATCGGGTTGTTTTCTCGCTCGGCTTGTTTTGGTGATGGTACCGTTAGGAGTTTCACGGCGGGGTAGCGGATCGTCGGATATGGAACGCAAGCCCAGCTGCGATGCGAAGTCACGTAAGCTAATATCGTCTTGTTCACTCAACATCTCTTGTATACGCGCGCTCCGCTCAACGCTTACGAGCGGATGAAGACGATAAAAAATACTCCGCTTGTACTCATCATCATTGTCAAATCGGTTAAGCGACACACCCGGCGCACTTCTCCGCAAGAACCCACGCAGTGCAATTACGTCTTTCTCCTCTATTACTAGTTCTTTGCATACTTTCGTAGTAGCTGGAGTTTCATTCTGATGGCTTTGACCTACAGACGCAGCGTGTCCGCTACTATGCAATTTGTGTGCCAATAGAGCACTCGTCTCTGCAATCTGTGGACTTTCTTCATCATCACTTTTGCTCCCACTTTCATCGGAAGCTTCATTGCTATCTGATTTGTCAGAGGAAGCTTGTGAGTCTTCATTGGCTGAACTCAGTACACTACTCGGTGCTGCGATGTGGTTAGATTCTGGCGACTGTTCAGTATGACTGATGTCTCCATTGGGTTGTACATTTGCCTTATTCGGCGTAGAAGGAGAATTCCATTTACCAGAGGTAATGCAGAGAGGTTGCACAGAATTAGGATTCGGTATAGGAATAGCGGTGGCAACAACGCCAAGTATGTTGGCCGGCGACTGTTTTGGCGGCCTACCCCTACGCTCTAGCTTCTTTTTCTGTTTTTCTAGCTGTACACGTTTTCCATTTCCTTGGCGATCGTTCTTATTATTGATATCGTTCGACAGGCACTCCACTGAGCTGCTACTAGAAACACGCTGCCGTTTAATCCGGTGCGCTGCAGAATGCCGTACGTCTTTGGACGCGGAAGAAGCTCGTGTAGCACGCTTTTGCGGCGAGCGTACCTGTGCGGAAATTGAACTTTGTTCTGGTTGATTAACACACTCATTTCTAAGCTTGTCTAAGATTTCATCACCCACGACTCTACGTGTTGAGGATAGCGCTGGCTGATGTAACAAGGGCGGTACGAGCGGAGATCGCACAGGTTGTTCAGATGGCAAATGTTGACATACATTTTCGACCACTGCAGTGTATCTGGAATATAAAAAATCGATTGAACGCGAATGCATTTACAAAAAATATAACATAACATTAATAATATGACAACATGCAACTCATTAAAAAGATTAATAATATTTTAATCATAACACCTAATGACATAATTGTCATAGGAGCATATTAGAAAAACTGGGATATAATATGTGAGTTAACAAAAAGACTAAGCTTCACCTATGATGGCAGCAGTGTCGGCAAGGACTGTTGTGTAATTGTTTTTGGGTTGGGTGTTCCTCCTCCGTCCACCTGGACAATATAATACACATAACAATGTAAACATATTACATACCAATTCTTAGGGCGACTGAATATAAATCTGCATCATTTAAAAATACTATACTCCTAAAATTTATGCACATGACATATAATATAGCAGCTTGAGTGAGCAAAGCATTTATATCATATTATGTGCATAAAAGATTGAACAGATTATGTATGACCATATAGCCTCTATAAAGCTAAGAATACAATTATTTTTGTTTCATTTTAATCATGCGAAGATGTTTGAAGTAACAATAATTTTGGTTTTCATCTTATTTAAATATTTTGTCTATGCCTAACGCCAATTACGCGTGATGACGCGTTTCTACTCGTTATGCCGCTCGGCGGCCCACTCTCACTGCACTGTGTTGCTAACCGATTTTCCACCACAATAACTTTTTTTTACCTTATGTGATTAGGTATTACAATAGTGCTACAATTTTTAAAAAAGACAATATGATTACATGCCTTAAATAGGCGGCTTAATGGATGCCCACAATTTTCAAAAAAATCTGATTTCTTGGCTACCGAGATGCGAGGAGTATATATGATAAAGCTTCTGATCCCTATGAGTACATAATATATTATTCCTCCTTAGCAGTGGTAAAAATATGGGTGTATGGATATGACCAAGATATTTAAAAGGAATGTTACATATTTGTAATAGGGAGGGACAAAAAAAAAATTATAAGTACCATGTTATTTTTTCTACACAGTTTTGATCATGATTTACAATACAATAGGTATGTTGGTTGGTCTATAACTCTAAAACTATTCATATGCAAAATTTAACTGAAAAAAAAAGGTTTATTTCTTTTACATATAGGTAGAGTAATTTATAGCAGGTATTTAAGTTTTATAAAAAAAATATATTTTTTATTTAAAAACTAGCGACCCACCCCGGCTTCACACGGGTGCAATATTTCTCCACTATTTAATGGATGTTATTATACATATAAACCTTCCTCTTGAATCACTCTATCTATTAAAAAAAAACGCATCAAAATCTGTTGCGTAGTTTTAAATATTTAAGCATACATAGATAGGGACAGAGAAAGCGACTTTGTTTTATACTATGTAGTGAAGATGTATATAATTCTTATATGAGTGCTGGTTCTTTATTTTGGGCAGATTCTATCTAAGCTCAAACTTATTGGATAATATTGGGGCTAAGAGGTGGAGCTTGGAATCATTGAACATATAATTGTGGACCCCTCCATTTATAAGAAAAGTGAGAAAGAAATGTGGAATGACTATAAAGAAAAAATTAAAATGATATTCATAGTCATCAGACACAACATAGACTTATACTTTGCTTTTTTACAGTTATGTTCCAATGTAACAATAATTTTATGTTTCAAAGTATTAATTTAAAGTGTAATATTTGAGTAAAATAAAATTAAAAAATTGCAAAATCTGAAGTTTTTAAAATTAAATGATTAATTTTGATGTTTTTGTTTTTAAGAGGTTTATACAAATATATATATATATATATAAGTTACATTAGTTAGATTTTTGATAAATAATAAACTGTTTTGTATGTGTCTCTTGAAAATGAAAATTTGATAGAGATAATAAAAAAATTGGCTCATCTATTCTTCATACCTTCAGTCTCCATTACTAGTTATCAAGAAGTACACTACATAAGTGTAGGTACTTAACCTAACTAAAATTTTATTATTATGTGATTAAATATAAATTGTACATTCGCTTTGCATAAATGTCTAGATTTGTTTTCACACACATAACGTTACTTATATGTAGTTTATTGTTTAGAATAGCAATAGAATTTTGAGGTTACAAACAATTGGAAAGTTTTGTCCATACAAAACTTATGATACAGTAATGAAACACCATTATTGGATCAGCGGCATTCTCCAACTGCATTAAAATGCAACCTGCCACAACAATACCGCTACAAAATACTGTTGGGTTTAATGAAAAAGACGCTAATTTCCCGCGTCCCGATATGGGGCGGGAACGTAATCGATATGTACCTTGTATGCGGTAGACGCGGACCATCGCGTGCGCGGCTTGGTTCACCGGCAGCTAGAGCACGCAAAGCGCGTAGTATAGGCGCGTTACGGGAGCATTCCAAGCGACCGTTCCGTGCTACCACAATTCGCGCGCTCTTTGCCCACCCGCTCACACGTCCTGTATTCAGATCTAGTTCGCGCCACCGCCCACCACCATACACATAAAACTTTGTCGACATTTCGCTATTAGTTCACACGACATATAAAATTATCTTTGTTACAATAAATATCTCATGTTTGGAATAAACATTGACATTTGCCTACAAATTACGACGCCGCTGCGGACGTCAAGGCGACCCGTTTTGACATTGACATTTCAACATTTTCACTTTTGAATCTATGGTAGACTTGTTCAAAGGGCAGAACCAGTTAGGGGAAAAAAATAAATGTAGACTTGTTTTGTATCCACCTCAGAAGAATCTGCTTAATAACAGCATTATGCTCAACATTGGCGAAATCACTAATAGCTCAGAATAGATAAACAAAAGAGAATTTTAATATTTATTTTGGAAAAGATAAACAGTGGAAGCCATAATAGAATATAAAAGAAGAAGGAGAATGTATAACCTGGTATAACCAACTTGATAACAAAGATGTATAACAGTTTTTTTATGTATGTAATAATATTTATCACTGATTGTCAATGGCCAACAGTATGTAATCACTTATCACTACGATATACCGCCATTTTCAGTATAATATCTCAATCACTTTATTCGATCTATCTCATAAATAGACCAAGCAGAACAAAGTTTTTTGGACATGCTTACAAATGAGTGAATTTGATTGGTTCATTGTCGAAATCGGATTGAAGATTTGGATGTGGATCGTTTATTGAAAAACGGCTAATAGTCACTAGTGGTGACTCCACTTGTGACTATTAGCCGTTTTTCAAATGGTGAGCGTAGGAATAACGTGTGAGTACACGTCGTGGGTCGTTCAATACCAAAAGTTCTGAGGTTTTTTTTGGGAAGCTCTCTGTTCAATATTTACAAGTCAGTCGCAATTTTTATAATTCTCTTTGGTTGCGACCACATCTATCAACCGTAAACACTTCCACATTACCGATTTAATACATATTTTAAATAATATTGTGCATTTTGTCTGAGGTATTTAGATATTTAATTAATTAATTTTACTCTCATTTCTTTTTCGTTTACTATTTATAAATAAGTTGAAATTGATAAAAATTATTAGGTATTTCATAGAAAACCGGCTATGGATATTGATTTAATTTACAGATATTTTATTAAAATTGGCGCTTCAAAAAAAAAGACTGGGCTATCGAAGTTGTTCAAAAAGGTGTAAAATCGGACCATGGGGTATTAAATTATAGCTAAGGCTAGAACAAACATAATTTTTACTGGACGTATGGATAAACCTTCCACCTTTAGAGTCGGTTTAAACCGATTTTTTTTAAATAGATGGCGCCATGGATCGCTTTTATAATTTACTATAGAAAAATTTATCCAGAAAAGTACAAACCGTTATACTAGAAAAAATCATATTATAAGTAAATTATATATTTTTATGGCTTTCACTATAAATAATCGTATTTTATGTACTATAAATGTCAATTAATATAATCGTGTTTCGGATTTCTGGACCTAGGTCTCGAATATCGCAAATGAGGTTTATAACTGAAAACCCGATCAGAAGGTAAGGATTGACGGGGTTTAAAAGTCTGATGATTTTTCAATTACATTTATCGCTAGTGTAGGAGCATAAAATAATAGAAAAGATGCAATTTGCTCATAATATTTATTAACGAAGACAATCGTTCAAACACAATAGAGTAATATTACTCTACTACAATATTTAGTGACCAACGCTTAACTCGTAAGATAATATATAAACTATACACCAACAAACTGAGTATTTTATTTTATTTGATAATCACATAATTTCATAGGAAAACATATTATTATTAATATCCACTAGTGGATTACTGCACCACCAACTTGCTCGCACGAGGACCCAGGATCATTTACGACCGCAAATATTTTATCTCATGGACAGTGTAGCGGCGCAAAGGAATAGCATTCAGATCCGCGTGTAAAGCTTGGTGATATTAGAGTAGACATTGTAACAAAATATATTTATTTTAAAAATTATTTCTCAAAATTATATAAAGCAATAAAGACATTCGTCTCATTAAGCCACCGTTTGTTTGCGGCGAGGTGAAGATTTGGAACGGCAAGATTGACAAATTCGCACATGTGGGTAATATTTCGAAGGGCGCGCTCACGGCAGACTCAGGAAATAAAACGCGAGGAACGCTACTGCGTACAGCAACCCCGAGCACGCCAGCAGCGCGCGCACAGTCGCGCGGCGCAAAGACCGCGCGCCGCGCACGCCGCGCATGCCGCGCGCGCCCCGCCCGCCGCCCGCCATCAGCGGAGCTCGTGCGCCATTGTTGTAACGTTCTGTGTTCAGCACTTTGCGCTCAAAAGCTATGGCGCCTGCTTTGTCGGCGTCGTCACGTGCCATGTTGGCAGCGCTCAC
Organism: Manduca sexta; assembly: GCF_014839805.1. Lineage (NCBI taxonomy): Eukaryota > Metazoa > Arthropoda > Insecta > Lepidoptera > Sphingidae > Manduca > Manduca sexta. The sequence continues at coordinate 4,845,613 of NC_051140.1, forward strand.
TCGCGGCGAATCTTTCGCGAGCGCCTCGTAAGCTAGCTCGACTGTCTCGGCCTCGCTGGTGGCGTCGTCGTCGGCTATGGAGCCATCGTCGGGCAAAGCAAACCGAGGACGAGGCGCTTCTTCACGTTCGGCTGTTGGTGTTGGCACCGAAAGCCGCGCACGTGGAACGCCCGACGGTGGTCGTCGGGGTGGCACCCCTGCTGACGGTTGTCGGTAGGCAAGGGGTCGGCGTGGCAAGGGTGCCTCAAGTGGCGGGACCTCCTCGAAACGCGCGTCCTCCGCCACGTGCAATAAGCGCAAGGCCGAAAGCCGTGAACGGACCGGAGACGGTCGCGGCGGTAAAGGTGAAGCTCGCTCGAATAACAGCAGTCCGGCGCGTGGTGCAAGGCGCGGTACTGGTGCGTGAAGCGGCATTAAGTGTGCTGCGCGTGGACGCGACAAACGTGGAACACGTCGCTCGGCAGGCGGCCGAACACCAAGCTCGTCTGCCACTAGGCGACGCGCGGGCGCATGGCGTGCACGTAATGGCAGTCCGTAGCGGAAGTGGCGGTCACTGTAGACTACGGTGGCCAGGCCGGAGCCACGCACGCCCCGGAGCAGGTTATACACAGTGCGAGATAGTCGGTCGGCGGGGCGAGCACGACGCGCGAGACGGCGTAACGCCGCAAGGGCGCGCGGCGCCGGTGCCGGCTCGTAGGGCTGCGCGTAGAGGCGGCGCGGAGACGCGGCGCGACGCGCGTGCCGCACGCGGCGCGGGCGGACACGTCAGTCCGCAGCGAGCGGCCGCGCGCGGCGCGCTAGCTCAAGCTCATGGAGCACCTCTAGTGCGGCGGCCGAGCTCCACGCCTGAGTACGGCACGAGTCGGCACAGTAGGCACCAGCGGCGTTAGTTAGCTCGGGTAACCCACGCCAGGGCGACGTGCGAATTTCGGCCAACAGAGGCGCAAGCGCAGCGTAGGCGGCAGCCACGGTGCGTGCGTGACGCCCGCACTCGTGAGCGAACGCAAGCCGCGCCCGCAGGTAGAACCCAATAGGCCAGACCCATTCCGGGCCCTGGTGATAGTTGAATCCGTGCGCAACGCTGGGGTCGTCGCTATCGTTCGAATTTTCATAATCTCCGCGGTACGCCCAATCAGCTGGGTCGAGCGTTTTCACACCGAGTGGTCCAAGCAGCAATTTTTCAACTTGGTCTAGTGCCTGCCACGCATGGCGCGCGTCGAACAGTTCCGGCGCAACTGCCATCGCAATCGGGAAATTGCACCGCAATTGGTAATCGGCCCAGGGCCGTGACGCACCGTGGCTGTCTTTGTATATTCCGCGGCGATGCACGAGATCAGGCCGTGCATCGACCGCGGAGGGTGCCGGTGGAATCCAAAAGTGACGCTCAAACGAGTGCCGAATTCTTTCGGCCCACTGTGCGTATGTCCAGGAAGTAAGACTGCCGTCGCGGTGACGCCGTACTACGCCCGGGTACGGGTAGCGGCCGGCGCGGTGTTGCGCGGCTAGCCAGGAGACGGTACTGTAGCAGAGGCCTACGAGTTCCACGGCGCTACCGTCCCGCGGCGTCGCCGGCTTTCCGCGCGTGCCCGCTGTTTCCGACGAGCCCATCTTGTCCATCCATGTGCCGCAGTTAGCATCGTTACCACCGAATGGAAAACCTGTTTCAGGATCGATACCGATTTGCACATTGAATCCCTTGTCAGACATGTGTGCGTCGATGGCGCGGCCAGCGTTGCGTTCGCGGAACACGAGTCCCTGTAAAAAAAATATGGATGAACAAATAATATGACAACACAGTGTGCATACGACAATGAGATTGTGAGTTCATCCGTTACCTGGAAGTGCACGTCGAGAGCCTCTTGCATGATGTCGTGCAGCGGCTGGTCCGCGGCGCCGGGCGGCGCGGGCTCGCTGTCGTCTTTGGGGAATAGTCGCGACACGGGCTCCGTGAGCAGGGCGTGACCCTGCGGTGCTTCTGTGCAGTACTGTGGTACGAAAATTATACATTTTAGCATGCAATATTTTGTTGAGGATGTCCACTATACATTGAAACCTTAAATGAACGAGCACCTGTTTAATACTCTGCAGCCACCACCAGACTGCATCCCGACAATTGTAACGAGCATTGCGTCCGCCGTCCAGCAAGTTGGGTATGAGTCCATGTCGAAGGCATGCCGCGAAGCCCAAAATGTGATATCGCGCATCCTGTTAGAAGAGGAATGAGGTCAATAAATAATTTTAATTAGGAGTTTGAAATTATAATCTTGTTAACATTTCGGGTCTTGCCTGGTATCGTCCCGTGAGCAGGAACAGACCGCGCAATGCAATGAAAGTGTCACGGCCCCAACAGCGCATGTAACCAACTGCGAAGTGGGGCAGCCCTGCTGAAAGCGTAACGGAGCGCGTGGGGCGCGGCGGCGGCAGTGCTGGTGATGGTGGGGGCAGTGGCGCCGACGGCAGCGCCGCTGCTAGCTGCACGCTCGTGAGGGCCAGCGCACGAGAGAATGCTCCAGTACGTGCCCATGCGGTCAAGCGGCCAAGAGCTGCACGCGCCACGCCACGGTACAGAGCACTTGCTGCCGCGGCAAAGTAAGCCGGCACCAGGAACCGTGGTAAAGATGACAAAGGCCGAAGAGCATCACGATAACGTGATGCGACAGCCGCCAATCGCGGCTCACGTTCTAGCCTTCGCCATTGGTATTCAGCGAGCCAATCACCGGCGCGAAGATTGTCGCACAGTGGATGGCCCAGATCGTCGCTCGGGGTGACTTCCGCGAGCAAAGAAGCCACACCTTGCAGTCCAGCATAAGGTAGCGGTCCCCAGCCGGGCACGTCGTACACCCCGCCACCGCCCGCCTCGCGTTCCTCCGCGTCGCAGCGGTACAGCAGCGTGTTGAAGTCGGCCAGGTCGAGGTCGGCGAGCGCGGGCGCCAGGCCGAGCGGGTCGGCGGCGGGCGGCGCGCGCAGTGCGTCCACGGCGCGCTGCAGCGAGGTGAGCGCGGCGGCGTGCGCGGGCCGCGGCGACACGCGCAACGCCACCACCGTGCCCGGCGCCAGCGGACGGAACTCCAGCACGGTGTGCACGTTTTCTGAGCGTTCGTTCACGAATACGCCTGATTGAGCGAGCTGCAAGCTACGACGTAGGGTTGCTTCGTATTCTTCTAATCCATTGATATAACGCGGATGGCGAGCGAAAGACGCGGATCGCCCCTCAACTCTGAAATCAAATTCGCATTTGAGGTTATTTTACGACGGGTGGATAAAAACGGTTTTAAAAAATCTATTTACCTGCGCTCGACACGATGGAGTTCGGCTTCCAGGATAATCTCTTCGAGCTGGCCCTCAAAACGTAGCGGTTTGACATGCCGCGGGGTGGCGGCGGGATCGGGCGTCGTGAACGCGGTGAAAGCTACTAGAATCACGGAGCGACGTGAGCGCGGCTCGTGTCTCGTCACCGCTACAACGTCAGCGTCCATCTGGTCTACATACACCTACCCGCAGACCATAATAAGTATTATCAATTAATTAGGTATTTGATCATTAACGAGTGATTGTCACCCACCTCAGAATATCCGGCGAGTGCTAGTTCAAAATGAAGCTCATTGAGAGCACGCTTTACAGCCATGATGCCGGTGTCTCGGAACACTCTTCCTTCGCTGGGAGATTCTGTCTGCGACTTCCCTGGACTGTCGGCCCATTCCGCATACAGTCGAGTCTCGTCAACCACGTGAATCTAGTGAAAGCAACCATCACAATCACGGAACAAAAAAACAGGTTTCAATTCATGATCTTAGAGTAATATTACACTTTCAATAACGGATTGTAACACTCACGTGGTGTGGCACAAGTTCATCATATCCGCGCGTGCTCCCGGTGGCGCAGCACGCCATCGACACCAGCGCGGCCGACGGCAACATATCAAACACCGACCTGTGCACAACATTACCACTAGAAAATGGTTGGAGTAATGGCGAGAGTCATCTCCCATCCTATTTTAGGACAGGCAATATAACTTTGAAAGAACATAATAGTTTAAATGCCGAACAAGAAGTATAATTATAAGAAGAAATAGGACGGAAAGCGTAAATAATACAGATGCGATTTCATAAAGTCTCGGTCAAATACTTATAGTTTAAAAAAGGATTATACTTAAATTAGTTAAGTATTATATTAGATAACCTTATTGAAGTAAAACAAATAATAGAGATGCGATTTCATAAAGTCTCGGTCAAATACTTATAGTTTAAAAAATAATAAAACTTAAATTAGCTTAAAATTACACTAGATAACCTTATTGAAACAAAGCAGCATTTTGTCTCAAATATTGGTAATATAAGATGAGAGTATAAGGTGCGCACCGCTTGTCGACGGGCGAGGGGTTGTCGTGCGTGAGGTCGAGCAGCAGCGCATGCGCGACGCGGGGCTGCGCGGCGCGGCGCGGCTCGCGGAAGAACGCGCCCACCGCGCGCCCGCCGAACCGGTGCACCAGCCGGCCCTGCTCGTGCGAGTCCCACGCGCTCATCGCCTCTGTGACAACACCGCCGTCACTACCCACTCCTCACTCACACAAATACATTTACTACTGGTAGATTTGATCATTCAAATAACGCAATCTTTTCCTGATTTATATTTTATTTTGGAGTATTCGGGGAGCTTACGACTAATTTTACAAAATAAGTTATAATTTAAATAACTATATGCCAATTACAAGTTTTCATTCTAATGAAACAAGACCTATATTCTGCTTCCAATCGTACTTAGTCCACTAGAAAAAATTGCATGAAAAACCATTTTGTAATTTCAAGTATGTGCGCTAACAAACAACCGGAAAAACAGACAGACAGAAAATAATTCGTTTTCTATTACTGTTCTTTCACTGTACAAAAAGCGTCTGGTGTTTTTTATAAACATAGACAATCGATTAACATCTTTTATGTGTGTCAAAAATGTTTACAATTGAAGAGTTTAGAAAAAAAAATCTCTTTTTAATTTATTCTAACCTCGAATTAGCGAAGTGATGCCGAGCCGATTCACAAATATATTATCCACGTGGTCGGAGTTGGTGAACAGCTCCGCGACCACGTACAAGTCCGGCTTTACGTTGCGCGCACAGTCCAGCATGTATTCGGCCACCTGTGAACATGAACATCGATGGATCTTAATGAACACAGTCCAGTATATCCAGTTTTAAAATCGCCGATATAAATGTAAGAACAACTTCTTTCTACTCTATCTGAGCAAGACTTCAAGTTCTATCTAGTTTAGAAAGAAAAAGTCAATAGATTGTTATCGACAGCATGAATTAACACTAGTCGATATTTGGCAAATTTCCGTTAGAAATGAAGATTATTATTTCTTTATCGTTTATAAGCTTACAAAATCTTTTTTTTTTTTGCTATAAAATGACGAATTCTTGAATTACACAAAAAACTCATCAAGAAAGCTCTAGTATTACAAAATCTATCTTATTTTTCACTTTAAACGTCTCTCCTGTAGTTGACATTTCTAAGTTAGTGTGGTGTTAATTGCTGTAGAACTATGTTTGAAGTACGCACATGGAGCGGTGTGGAGTGACAGTTGTCGAGCCGCAGCCCGTCGAACACCTCCGCCGTGAGCTCCACGTACTCGCGCATGTGCGCCCACAGGAACGGGCTGTCCTCGGGCTTGTCGCCATACCTGAAGCAATGCATAGTAATAAGTAATCGGATATATTGAGCATAGACCCATGTTGGGAAGCCAATCGCAAAATTAACAATCGATAACAATCAATTAAATAACTATACGAGGAGATAGGGGAGACTGAAAACCAGCGCTGATCTAAACTCTGGTTTCGGTCAGCACATGCTGAGTCATTTCCTTTTGTCTTTCACTAATATTATGTTTGCTTAATTTGTTGTATTATTTGGTGATTAAAAGGCAATAAATTAATTTATTATTATACAATAATATCATTTCAGCACCATGCTTGAGCGTGATACCTCTATCTACATTGTAGGGTAATGACAGTAGTTTTAAAATATTTATCAAGTACAAATGTCGTAGTAGTAGTCTGACTTTTCGAAGTTGCTTGTCGATTGTTCATCAATTATCGTTCGTTTTAATGATGACGGACAGACAGAAATATACATACTTGACAATTCTATTCGCGAATTTCAAAGGTATGTCGAGCCTGCCGACACGCAGTAGAGCAGCGTGATGGACTAAGGCCTAATCACTCTTGCAGTAGTAAGGAGGCCCGTTTTTAGAAGTGGACAGAATACATCAGTAATTTTTAATTACAAAAAAAATAGATTATATAGAAAAGCTAAGACAAAAAATTTGAAGCCAATATTTTTGTTTATATTATGTAAGTAAAAACAAAGATATAATGAGTTAATATGTTCATAACTCCTGCATATATTTATGGACACAACACGTAGTAAATAGCAAATACTATATAAATTATTCGTCATACCGTCGTTCATCAATGACTACAAAAAGAGCAAATAAACGATTATTCAATTATAACAATAATAGTAAAATCTATCAAATTGTATGAATGAACTGATGGACACCAGAAAACCAGAATTATGAAGCAATGTAACTTGACCAAAAATTACCTTTTTTTAGGTATACATTTTATATTTTGTATTTTGACGGCAGTAGATAACGCTATATTTTGTCAATAAAGATGTAGTAGTATAGCGTAAAAGGCTTTTACCCGAACGGGGTCCACACAGAAAATAAATATTAAAATAAATAATTAAAAAAAAAAAAACAAATAAGCATACAAAATTATGATAATTAATATTTGAATTAAATAACTTAATTTTTGTAAATAGAAAGTGTTGCATGCTCAATACAATTAATTAATTGATAATGTCTTATGTACACGTACTTAAATCTAATCTGTATGGAATTAAATAAAGCTCTATTATTATTATTATTGATAGTATAGCGTACCGCAGTTTGACGGAGTCGCCCCAGGCGATGAGCTCGCGGCGCAGGTAGACGCGCGCGGCGGCGGGGCGCGCGGCGAAGTCCTGCAGCGGGTCGGCGTCCATCACCCAGCCGTTGTGCGCCATGCAGTGCGCGCCCGCCTCGCCGTACAGCGCCGCCTCCACGTCCGCCAGCGACGCGCTCTCCACCGCGCACGCCCACGTGAAGTACCTGCGACACGTGTCCAGTACACACGAGGGGAATACCTTGTATATCTTATACTAAATATCTATCGTCATAAAATAAATCGTTTTTTTTCACATACACTCTTCCAGTAGTAGAGAGACGAGAGACACACCCTTAATTCCCAAAAGGGCAAAGCAAAGGCGCAACTGGTGCATCCACTTTCTATTTTGCGTATTCCGTTCCATGACATGATAGGGGGCGAGCCTATCGCCATATCGGGCATGAATTCCATATTCCCCTCTCATACTGAGTAGAAAACCTAATATTACTTTGCTATATATCCGATCTAGGTAATGAACCCGAGACCTCAGCACTGCAGCCGTACACAACTACGCGACCAACACGCATATTTTCACAGGCAAAATGAAAATGTGCTGATTTTTACTGCAATAGAAAATTGTTAGTTATATAATACTCACCTCGGTACAAGCGGGTGTTCAGAACTAACTTCCTCAATTTTAGGCCCATCAGACTGTAGACGGAAATATCTGTAAAAGAAGCAAATTAGTATAAATGGAGACCAGGGAAAACGCTTCAAAAACGACAATCTAAAGTATGAGTTATTGGCACACAAAATTATTGAAGGACGGTGTATTTCGCCAAATAATTTATTAAACAGATCTGAACCTATGTCTACCTTACAAAATGATGCCAATACCGTAAAAGTAAAAAAAATCCGTACGAAATAAATATGAGCTAAAATATTTACTGTCCAATTTGTTCTAGAAGCATGCGTCTAGAGAGTTATGAGATAGTGACGCACCTCATGCCGGCGACGACGTTGTCGATGGCGGCGCGGAGGTGCGCGCGCAGCTCGTCGGCGGCCGCGTCGTTGAGCCGCTCCAGCCGCCGCTGCAGCTCCTCGCAGCACCGCTTCAGCCGAGACTCCTCGTCGTAGCAGTCCGCCCTGTACACACGGAACATCGGGACCTTACAAATTCCTATTATTCCTAGTATAATATTTTTACACAAATTTTAATTAATTCTATGTTCGGTTGTAACTGTACATTGCGGATGAACAATACCTCAGCCTCCCCTTTGACCACGAAGGCTGCAAAGTCTTCGAAACGTCGCGAGAATATATAATATAGAAACCGCGATAAAATTCTAAAAATAGTTTAATTTTAATTCGGTGTCGTTTTATTTGAACGTTATCTCACACGTCCCTTAATGGAACTCCGGCGCATGTCGCTGTGATAGTAAATTACGTTCACGACGTTTTGGCTGAACACCAATTCACTACAGGTAGACACTGGTATAGCTATAAATGGCTAAAACTCAGCGTGCTAGTTCACCCAAACTTCGCTAGAAATATCAAAGGAGTTGTGCAAAATACCTACTCGTCACTTATGCTATACCACGTCACTATTACTCTGCTAGATATTAATAATAGAATAGAACCTACAGTTGAAGGCGGACACTTGCCTGTAGACATTGTAAAGCTGCAGTGCGAGGTCGAGGTCGACGGTGGCTCGCAGGCGCCGGTACTGCGGGTCCGGCACCAGCTTCAACTCGCCACGCTCTTCCTCGCCCGCCTTCACAGCCGGCACCCTGACAAACAACAAACACCAGTCATTATTACCAGAAACAACACGAATTTTCAAATAATCGACTTTTTTGTCGCGTATATCCTTAATTGGACAATGTTCCCTACAATAGGTGTAATTTTATGTTAGAAGATTATAGACGAAATTTTACGATGATTAACTACCAACGAAAATATACACAAAATGAGAAGTCGCAGCTTCACAGCAACGCATGGATTAGTATTTAGTGCTGACTTGTTGCGGGCCATGAAGTAAAACTCCTGCACGATCTCGGAGACGTTGCAGGTGTACATCTCGTGCAGGCGCGCCTCGGGCAGCAGCTGCGTGGCGAGCAGCGCGCGCACGGCCTCGATGTGGTCGTGGTGCGTGACGCGCCGCGGCACGCCGCGCGCCTCGTGCTCGCCGCGCGCCACGTCCGCCGTCAGCCGCGCCAGCAGCGCGTCCAGCAGCGCCGCCGGCCGCAGGTGCGGGCAGTTCATGCAGTTGTACGTCGCCTCCGGGTGCTCCGCCAGCCACGGCGTCTCGTTCGCCGTGTGGTTCAGCACCACGTCGCAGATCGACAACATCTGCACACATTTTACATTATATTAGTACCCATATAACAATCCTAAAATCAGAGAGAGCTGATACCAATATTCGTTGGGGGCTGAATTTATACTCTACGTTTACTGACACCCTTAAACGTCGACAAATATAGCGTGTAACTTTAATGTCCATAGAGATTGTTCACTGAATATCCAATAAATAAGAAGAATAGGATACTAAGTTAACTTCAGTCTAGCTATAAAGATTGACGTCAGTTTTATCTGCATGCCGTGACGTTGTCTTACTTTCCATTCCGTTCGCATCTTAGCGACAAGGTTTTCAACGTCGGCGAAGGTGGCATCGCGACCGCTGTCGGCGCTGAACTGGGGGTTGAGGCGCAGCTGGTTCGCGATGCTGTAGCTGGAGTTGGACGCGCCTAACTCCTGTGTGACATAACAGACATCAGTATTTTAAACTTTTCCATTTGAATCTAATTAAAAGACTACAGAAAGAATGATGTGATCACCTGCACTGGAGTGAAATGTATCATGTTGTATCCTGATTCCTTGGACACGCGCAGTGTGGCCTCCCAGCGCGGCAGCGGGCCCAGGCACTTGGCCAGCACGGTCTGGCACATGATGCCGTCGAGCGGCACCGTGTCGCGCCCGCTGGGACCCACGCGCAGCGTTGGCGCTACGTGGAACCAGCCTGAGCCTTGAGGCCCGATCGGCGACTCGCTAAAACATAGACATAACATATAGATATCGAGTAACGATTAATCGATGTTGATTTGAGATACTGCGTTGTAAATGTAATAGTAATTACGTAATATGAAAATTGTTGATATTCCTAGGTACAACTTGTTAATACTCCTTAAAATTTTGTAAAACCTAAAGCTGTTTCAATAATTTTATTAGCAAGATATTGTACTAACGCATTGTCGTAGACGAAATAATAGTGGAATGAGCCAGCGCGCGAGAGTCGCAGCTCGCAGCAGACGTCGGTGTCGGTGAGCAGCGGGCCGGCGCCCAGCGACTCGGCGGGCTCGCCGTCCGCGCCCACGCCGCGCCACTCCAGACCGTAATACTGGTTGCGGATGAACTCCGCCTGCTCGTCCTCTGCACACGCACAACCGTCGCCATTGATAAATCAAATAAGGTCTAAACAGTTACAGTTACAGGGTGCAATTACTCACGGTCATTGTCGGAAATCACATAGTTGGTGTAGAGAAACACCTTGCGGCCCAGTAAGCTGGGCCCGGGGCAAAATTGTAAGTAGCAGCCTTTCTCGAATCTAGCAAAAACAGTCATAAGTGGGTATGCGCAGTAACAGAAATAAACAGCTCCACTAATGCTCAATTGAACTGTGTGATCTTGCGATATTATATTTGAGTAGGTATAGCGGGATTGAGAATTATAGATACCTATAGAGCGTGGAGTCCATATGTTCTCCATGCTCGAGCGTGACGACGCGGGCGGGTGCGGTGATCGGCGGCGGCGCGGCCGCGGGGGCGGGCGGGCGCGCGGGCTCCGCGGCGGCAGCGGCCGCGGCGCAGCGCTCGATCGCCATCTGCCTCTGCAACAGTGGTATAGCGGTGGTGAGCGCACGCCTCCGCCGGGACAGGCGCGGGACGCGTCCGACGCTCGCTCGCGACCGGCCACTCGGGGCAGGCTGGATGGAACGTTTAGATACCGCTAATGAGAAAATGTAACCGACGAGTTTGCCCAACAATATTTCCATCGCCCTCGGCTCCATCGCGCGTGAGCGTCCGCGCCGGTTCAGCAGGACACCTTTTCGATGACGGCTTTCTCCTGCACCTTTCTCCCGTAGTCGCTTTTTTCGCGAGTCACCATTTTCGGCATGTCGAGCGGTCACCGGTGACGAGTACCCATGAAACAGCGCGCTCAGTGTGAGCCCCACGCGACGTCCTGCCCTCTTATATAAACGTGATGAGCGGCAAGCGTGAAGCCGCTCGCGAATCGTATTAAGTTTCCTCGCATTGTTCCCTGTCGACCCGTTACCAACACAATAGCTCGAGGATCCACCAGTATCAATTGGCGCAGCGCCACTCGGCTGGATGATGTGCAATGCCTTCACTACGACGTATCACATACGTATCTATATCGGTGTGAGTAAATTCTTATCTTACTATAAATGCATCAGTTTGTGAAATTGTTTGGATGTTTCAATGAATTATATTAAAAAGCGATCCCGTCCAAACAAACAGTACTTGTTTATATGTTTGTTAGAAGTCGATTCAGAAACTTTGAACGGTTTTGGATGAAATTTGAACACATACCTACCACGTTCTAGATTAGCACATAGGTTCTGTAGAAAATCAGTTTTTTTTTAAATACTCGCCATACAGAGGGGGCTATGGGTCGCTAGTGATTTAGAAAGTATTGTAGCGGGAAAGGCTTTTAAAGTGGACGAAACCGCGAACAACACCTAGTGTAGTTATAATCCGTACGCTCTTTATCAGACGGTTTATTACTTAAAAGCTATGAGAATAATTTTCATTCAATAATTTAAAAAGTTGTCAGATTATGAATACTTAATCTTGTAAGCAGATTACTTCTAATGCTTAAAGAATGTACTTACACAAAAATCTATGTCTTGTCTGCTCGTAAACGGAAAGGTGAGACCATTACAATGCAATAAATTGAATTCATTACATTGTTACAGAATCATATTGACTTACGATTCTACGATCACCTCTCTCGAGTTAAAACAATATGGAAGATCTAATTGTGACAGAGAAATCTTCACATTTTATTGTTTTGCGGTTTGATATCGTATAGAAGACATCCCAATTAAAAAAAATAACAATTCCTAGTAATTAACGATAAATATATACAATAGGGTACCGGACTCATTTTAATTCTTATCAATTATCAAATATTTACATAATATAAATTATAACACAGAAAAAATTATTAAAATCCGATGAAAAATCAACAAGTTATAAGTCTTTGAATTTCGGTGGAAGGGGTAATTAACAAGAAACAGAAAAGAGACAAAATACCCACATGTGACGTCATCGGGAATTACGACGCGTGCGAAAGATAGAGATGAAGCGATATCCCCACATCGCGCCCACTTCTGCACATTACAATATTTTAAATATGAATTACTCGCTCATTTATTAACCAATTTTTATGCTGTTTTCGCAGAAGTGCTTCTTTTTCGTATTAAAAGCCATTACATATAGAATAATGTACAAAATCAAGCATAGGCCGGTCCCCTATTATAAACTCGACATTATGAAAGATTACAATTAGACCAATCAATAAAATATTCATTTTAAAATAGTAGGGATGGGTCTTTTTAAATTTAGAATTAAGCTTATATGATCCCTCGTATAATTCGTTATTGAATGGTGTTCGGTAAGACGGGAAATGTGGTACCATATTTGAACACTTTAATAAACATCGAAGAATGAATGAAAAGAACAGGCAAGGACGCTATTTTTTCCAAACCTTGAAGATATTATATTTAACATATTTTATGAAAGTATATAATCTATACTAATATTATAAAGAGGATAAGTTTGTATTTTTGCGGGGGCTAATCTCTGGAACTATTGAACCGATTTAAAAAAATCTTTCACTAATAGGAAGCTATATTACTCCCGAGTACTATAAGCAACCCGGGGAAGCATTTATCCCGAAATTCTTTTTCACGCAGATGAGGCCGCATGCAAAAGCTCGTGCCAATATAAAACAAGGAAGTCTGGCATTCTGCCCTCTATCTAACGTTGTATTTCGTCACGCACCGACGCTGTCGTCTACTTCAGGCTTCATGAGTCGTAGCGCTAGTATCTCTTTGTAGTCATATTTCGACATGATATTTAGTTCTAGCACTATAGCAAATAAGATGCCAATGTCATGGACCTAACTAGCTTGCAGATTACACAGATTACAAACATATTATTAGTAACGTTAAAATTTAATTACCTTCACACGCCGCAAACTCAACCTTGACAAACAACAGAACATTATCGTGGCAAAATCAGTGTTCGTTTATGTTATCACGTTTGAACTGAAAGGCATACTGCACCGCTTTGTGTCGATATTGAATCTTGATAGCTTTACGGGCGATGTCCATTTCAATCTTACAATGTTCATTAACGTGAAATGTACTCAATTCACATTTGCAACTGTGCCTTTAGTGGAAGTACATACGTCATACCCAGACTAGACTTTACCAGATACAGCTATTGAATTAAAAATCGCTCTAGTAAAAATACTAAATATGTTTAAAATTAAACTATTTTTCGGATTTGATCGCGGCTTAATAATTTTTTTTATACTTAATGTTTGTTACGATGTTTTTCTTAAAATAACTTGAACTAATATTCTCTATATTTATATAAATATAGTTTTGACTGTAGCATGCAACTGGTTAAATAGCAAAGTCGTTTGTTATAACAAACGAAAAAACAAGAATATAATATTATGAGGTCTTATGTTTAACGCGTATGTTGGACATTTAAATAAAACTATTTGGCGGATTTAATCGCGGTTTTTATATTATTATATTCTCCCGACGTTTCGAAGAATACAGCCTTCGTGGATAAGGGGCGGACTAACTTTTGTGTCCTCACCAACTTCAAATAGTTTTTTTTTTATTATCTTAATCTATCTATATGTATAAAAATGAATCTCTATTTCCCTTAGTCACGCTATCACGCGTGAACGGCTGGACCGATTTCACTATTTTTTGTTGTTGTTGTGTTTGTTATTGTCAGGAGAAGGTAAGAACCTTCTCCTGACAATGACAAAAACAAAAATTCATAAGAATGAAAGAAAAAATTCAAGAAATTGCGCGGAAAATTAGAAAATTTAACGAAAGTATTAATTTTATATAACTGTCAATTGTTTGAAATAACTGTCAGCGATTGACAGAATGCGCGCTACAAATTCATAGTTAAGACGGGACAACGTCTGTCGGGTCAACTAGTAAATAAATAACAAGGAATATTTCAATTGACCCTGTTCACCTACTTTTCTGGCTGACTGTACTTTGATAAAAAAAAGTTAACAATTATCGCCCATGGGTATAAGTGCACGTACAATACAAAAGAGTCGGGTAAGAGATATCTTGCCGACTTTTCAATAAAATAAATGTAAGTAAGAAAAAATTAAAAGAGCCGTGGATCCTTGGAATAATATCTGACGAATATCAATTTTGTCAGACACTGAAACTTATTTTAACAATTTTCACTGATTTAAAAGAACTTACGGCTTATTTCGAGGGCTGAGAGGCTGTAATTGAACTCAGTTTCTCGTTTCACGACGTTGCCTTAATCACGAACGGTTCATAATAAACTGATGAAATATTTACAGTTGGTTGTTTAGTATTTGTTATTAGTACTTAAGTGCTAATACGGTTATAATATTATATTATGAATGAATAGAATATATATTTTAATTGTGTTTGAGGTCGTTCTGTGCGTCTGTGCTGACCTTAAATAACCTAAGCATGAAACAAATCATCAACATCGTCGATATTATTGTGCATTAATATCGGCAATGAGATACCTATTTACTTACTTACCTACCCAATCTTGTAGTTAGGGCCATGCGCGCCGCCAAGATTAGTTTTAGGGCGGTGCATCTGCACCTACGCTATACTCCGTAATTAAGTCTTTTTTTCTCAACTCGAATCACGCGGGTTTTTAAAAATATTTTAGGTAGTTTAAAAAGCCTCTGTGGTCGACAGTTCCCACTGTTGCAGATTTATTCAGAGACTTATATATTGTGTGATTTAATTTTGTGCCGGGGGTGCACGTGCACCTGCTTGTACCCCCCTACCAGCGCCCATGGCTAGGGCAGTGCCAACAGTGTCCGGGCAAGGACGTCGTTCTTCGATGGGCGCAGTAATGACCAGAAAGGACCAAGTTTTGGGTCAAGCATGGACGTAGTAATAGAAGCTCGCACTGACGCATAAAAGACTAGTTGCCAAACTTACTTAACAAAAACTTGTCGCGTTTCATATTCGAGGTATTCCAAATGTAACATAGACATGCTTTTTATTTCGACAACAAAGGATTTAAACGTACTATACCGCGTAGATACGCGTATCGCCATCTAGTGAACGTTATAGTACAACGCCTTCAAAGCTCAAGAGCATTGATGCCACTTATGGCCTTAATTAAAACAAAATCAGGACAGCTGTACTTCTTCTATAAGTTTGAGGTAATGGAATGGGAATGAGGGGTACATAAAAAATATGTCTTTAAGGTAAATAGAAATGAACGAGGTGAATGTAAACATGACATGTGCATAGCAACAAAAACAGAATATGATTATGATGGGCCTAGCACTATTTTTCTATTCCCTTCTGACATAGGACACACATAGGACTTACAATAGCAAAATGATAACTTCTATAGAACAAATAATGCATGAATATCAATATAGAATTTGAAAGTTGTATATATTTACCAAATTTTATAGTACCTCTTAATTATATTCTCATAGGATTTGTTTTTTTTGCTATTAGCAGTAACGCCTATTAGATTTTAAAGGCTCTGATATTTTCATATATTTTTTAAATGTCCTAATATGTATTTATTACTCCTTATATGATTTGTCTTCCTTTAATTATCCTGAAACCTGTCAACATGTCCATTTTATTAAGTTTAGCTGATTCTCCCTTTATATTTGGACTTATTAAATTTATTTTAATTAATAATATAAGGCTTTAATATAAGGCTTTAATAATAATAAGTGTGTGTAGTTATAATTTTTTTTTAAGTGTTTTACTGTTGAAATTGCCATTATTATTTTAGTTTTTATTTTAATCTAAAAAACTGGCAATTGTGGAAATATTCCTATTTAAAGATTATTTTCACCTGTTTATTCCATTTGTTTACATTATTTTTTTATCCATATTCACTCGATCAGACATTTTTTTTATAAACATACAGCATATGTCTTCTCCCTTCAAACTTGATATTGGCAGAATTATCATAGCAATAATACACCCAAATTACCAAAATTGAAAATATTATAGCTCTTATGTATTTGTAGTGGATTTCAAAACTATTTTTATGCTAAATCTTGAATTAATTATTATGTTCATAAAAGTTTCCAAGTAAATTAGCTAACAACCCTGACTTTGATTATTGAAAATTGACAACACTAAAACAGCTACCCTGATTATTGCAAATATTTTACTGAAATTTACATATCAGGTAAACAAGAATAAAAAGAGTTTATGTATGTAATTAATATATTATTCATTTACCCATATTTGTCTCTATTCACCTTTTTGTACTTACTCCACTTTGTAAATGAAAGCATTTATTTTACTCAGTTCTAAACTACTTTTAAACTGGTTTGAATGCAATAGATGAAGAAGTTTTAAAAGAACAATATAATAGGGGACCGGACTCATTTTAATTCTTTATTATTATCAAATATTTACGTTATATAAATTATAACACAGAAAGAATTATTTAAATCCGGTAAAAATCAACAAGTTATAAGTCTTTCAATTTCAGTAGAAGGGGTAAGTAACAAGAAACAGAAAAGAGGCGCAATACCCACGTGTGACGTCATCGGGCATTACGACGCGAGCGAAAGAAAGAGATGAAGCTATATCCCCACTTCGCGCCCACTTCGGCACATAGTAATATTTGAAATATGAATTACTGGCTCATTTTTTAACCAATTTTAATGCAGTTTTCGCATAATGGTTTCTTTTTCGTATTATTAACTAATACATATAGAATAATGTACAAAATCAAACGCAGGACGGTCCCCTATTATGTTAGGTATTATGGCAATATTATTTATTGAATAAAGAGTATCAATATATACAAGTAATACAGGCACCAGGATAAGTATTACTACTAAATGTGAAGCTACTTTAACCCCATGATAACGTAAAAAAAATATATAAACATAATATAATGTTTAAAAACTGATTTAGTAGACAAAAATAGTCTTTATAAAAAAAGCAAAAGAGTTCATTTCATTAAAAATCTTAAGGTAAATTATATTATTATTTGTATTCTTGTTCTACCATACCTAATCTAATGCGCATCCATACAATATACATTTTGTAACATTTTTTTACAACCACTCACTACTTTATAAATCTCTTTTAAGGTAATGTCATCATAATATGTAACATTTAGAACAAAGGAGATATTTTATTTTTTAAATGCAGAGTATTTAAATGAAACACAAATAATAAAAAAATATAATAGAAAGTTTACACAGGAAAAAAAGTAATTAATTGCTTATAATTGTACTGTAACTTGTAAAGATATATATGATTTATGTCGAACAACTAAAATAAAAATTATTATCAATATTCGCTCCGTTTCATAGTATTCATTCATTAAAGCTGAGTTTCAGTCACGACTTATAAAAGTACCTACCAAATTTAAAAATGAGTATATTGTGTGTTATGAGTGATTTTATGGCATACATGGTTAACTAATTTTATTTAAATAGATTCAGTAATAATGTTTAATTGAAGTTTTACCCAAATTACCGATAACTGATAAAGATTTCTTACCTATTTACTTTTTACACAATTTATTATTGAAGCATTTGTTAATATAACTAGCTTACGACAATAACACGTGAAACAGTGACTATGCAAAAATAGTTTATTAATATTTTGATGAGGTACTTTACATTTATTTTAGAAATAACTAACTATTTTTAGGTTTATGTTTTTGAATCTTTGTTGACTTTTGACACTTTTATCCTACAAGTAACCTTCATAAGTGCTGTACGCTTATCGATTTATTGACTGAATCATGAGTGAAATTCATTTAATCGACTTTTATCAAAAAAAATCTACAAACTATTATTTCTTTGAAAATACTGTTCAAGTGCAACTCTTGAGAATAGTTGTTTCGTGCAATGGCTAATTCTTCCTTAAACTATATTAGTATTTTAACAATCCGCATCGGCTTTTTACAATAATAAATTTTAAATGGACATTTACTTTTGCAGACTTACCTACACGCGGTGGAAAACTCATCATAGGGGTTTACATAACATCTAGGTACGTAAGTACATAGTTTTTTTTCCAGCATCAGTCTGTGTATATAGTTTCGTCCAGACAGGCACAGCAATATTGTGTGGACTGGCGATAATCAGCTCTCGTTAATCGATATAGATACGATCCTCAAATGGTACGATATAAGTATTATAAGTACGATCTACAATTGGACGCTACTAGTTTCTGTACTATCATCAGGGCGGCCTTTGGGGGACACGAATTGGGCAATCGTGCGGGGCCTCACATTTTCAAGGGCCTCGTGCGGTGCCTTGGAGGACCTCGTTTACGATCTTACCGACGAAACTGTTAAAACGGGGAACTTTTTGTTTTCTCTGCCCGGGGTTTCGTGTCGGTTTTATTTTTTGGCTTTCGCCTGGGGCCTTGCGTCGTTTAGGGCCGCCACTGTCTACCACCAATGAAATCACTTTGTCGTACCACACATAGTTTGAGACCCCTGACGTACAAAGGATACTTTTATCCTAGGAAAATATGATATAATTACGTAGTGGTACTTTTATTCCGCACAGCTTTTACCTGCGCCTCCGCTCGCGTGAAACCACTTTTCTTAAAAAATATTCTTTTGTGATTAAAAGTAGCCTATAGCACTATGGAGTAATGTAGCGTCTTATAATGTATGTAGTAGTTAATGAGATTAGCGCGTACAACGTACAAACCAACAAACTTTTCACCTTTATAATATACTTTTGTAGAAGTAAGATAAACTTTTTCTCGCGGGCCGAGCCGCGAGCAAAAGCTAGTCTTTTATACGTATATAATTTTTCATATCATCACGCCATTTCCTGTTTTCAAGATGAGGTAGAGATGAAACACATCTTAGGTACCTAATTTAAGTTTACATTACTGGGTGTTGCAGGTAGCGATCTGGTGTTAACAACTGGAGCTTGGAATTGATTCTGGTAAATAGCAATTTACCGCAGTCAATTCCTAACTCCAGGTTCAATACAATTAAGTACCCGATCCGGTGATTGAACTCAAGACATTAGCAGATGTCGTACCGCGTACGCTATAGGTACTACAACTACGCCACTGAGAATTTCATTTACGTAATAATTAACCAGGGTTATCATTATCACTTTAATTACTTATAAACAATTGTATATCGGTCATAATGGTTAAGAATATTTAACCATTCGAGCTAACAGTGAGATTCTGTTTAGTCGTATAATTTTTTTATCTTATACCATCGAGGAATTTTACTATGAAGGTGATAATCACAGGTGCCGCCGGCTTTCTTGGATCACGAGTGGCAGACTTCTTGTTGAACGAATCTTCTCTAAGCGTCACAAAGCTGGTGCTAGTAGACGTTACAAAACCGCAATCTCGTCCAGATATACGCGTGCACACTTTAGCAATTGATTTAGGTGCAGAAAGCGCTGCCGAAGATCTCTTGTCTGATGGAGCCGATGTACTATTTCATCTCGCGGCCGTTGTGAGCGGTCATGCTGAAGCCGATTTTGATCTCGGACTACGAGTAAACTTCGACGCTACGAGGAATCTTCTGGAGGCAGCGCGACGCTATGCACCTGCCCTTCGATTTGTGTTTACGAGCACAGTAGGCGTGTTCGGTGGGACTCTACCGCAAGTTGTGGACGATTTTACAGCAACAACGCCACAGAACTCTTATGGTATAGCTAAGGCAATGAGTGAACTGCTTGTGAACGATTACTCTAGACGCGGATACGTAGATGGGCGAGTGGTGCGACTGCCCACCATAAGCGTCCGAGCAGGAATAGCAAACAAGGCTGTGACGTCGTTTGCAAGTGGCATCATTCGTGAGCCTCTCAATGGGGAGCGATCGATATGTCCTGTGCCGTTAGAACAAGAGCTTTGGCTCATGAGCCCCGGAACAGCTGTGCAAAACATAGTACACGCGGCGACATTGTCATCGTCAGAGTTTGGTCCCTGGCGCTGTGTTAACTTGCCAGGTTTGTGCGTTGCAGTGCGCGATATGGTGTCAGCACTTCGCACCATAGCTGGGGACCAAGTTGCAGCTTTAGTAACATACGAGATTGACGAAAATATTAGTCGTATGGTTGCTTCCTTCCCGAGTAAATTTAATACTTCTCGTGCACTAAGCCTTGGATTCGTAATGGATACTAATTTCGTAGATGTCATCAGAAATTATATTAAGTACGATTTAAATAAACCTATAAACAACTGAATACGTTTGTTTCCTACTCCCCTACATATCCACAATACATTTTTAGCTGTTTAGTAAGATTTCGCTAAAATAAAATGTGAATATACCTACTAAGTATTATTCGCGGATCCACCTGCGTAAAAAAAACTACCTCCATATCACATAAATTTCACATAACCTGGAATGCAGAGTTTATGTACATTTTCATATGCAAAAGTATTCCATCCATCGATATAATATATGTACCACGTATTAGATTTGGCATTCCAAACATTCACTGTGTTCAACTAATTTGAACTGCAATCCATTCAAACTGACTCGTATGGTCAATATTGATAGCTTCTGGTTGTGTACGCAGTGGCGCTCATGATGTAAGAACTCGAGATTAAATGTAAACCTGGATTTGAATAAAAAATATCAATCAAATAAGTAACATTTTTTGTTGTTTAAGTGAATAAATGGGTTATAACATTGACATTTTGGTTGCCATTTCAGTTCAGATTTTTAAAAAATAGTTTATTTGGACGTTAATAGAATATATATCAATGATTCCATCCATTTTTCTTCTCACAAATGTAAGGAAAAACAATTATGTACTTATTGTAATATGTAATAATTAATGATTTTCTGTAAAAAATACAAGTTTTTCATTGTCACTAAATGTAATATACTGTACATGTATAATGGTTCTTTTGTACTATTACGAATTAAATAGGTTTTCTTCTATTGCCTGTTCAGACTCCCAAACTGCTGATGCATCTGCATTATGTTTAACACATTTTGTACTGCTGTGCTCATTGTCTGCATCATGTTTTCGTTTTTTATTCTTCTTTTTACTGCTGAAAGATGTATTATCTGTAGGTATTGATTCATGTGTTTCTTCCATTTGTTCATTATCCATTGAATAGTCATTTTTATGTTTTTTCTTCTTCTTTTTCTTTGTAATATTTTCACTAATAGAATCATTGAAAGATTCATTCAATTTTTGAGCTACAGCACTAGGAACTTTTATAGCTTTTTTATAATTGGAACCAAACAATGGATGTCTCTTTTTTGTGTTAGGTAGAGGAACAAAGTCGTTTTCGTTATTAAGAATAATATTATCTGGGACAAGCACTTTTGGTACTTTTGTATGCAAATGTAAGGTACCACACAGTGGTAATTTTTTTATAACATAATCATTGTGTTCTGAAGACAACACTGTAAGATAGGTGCTTTCACTGTTCATTTTACCTACAAGGGTTTGATCATCAATTTTGACTTTACACTTTCTATCTAGCTTTATCTTTGTGCCAAGAAAAGAATGGACATCAATGTTTTGTGGGCACCTTACTGCCCAAATCTCATCATCAGAATTAAGTGTCCATTCATTATGTTCACTAGAAGAAATTTGCTTCAAGTTTTCATTGATTTTTAGAAACTTTTTTAATTTTCGTGACTTTGTCATATCAACTTTATTTATTGTACTAGTGTCTATTAGGGAATTATTTGCATCCTCACATTTTAGTCCATCTGATATTTTAGACATTCTTTTATTAACCTTTTCATGATTTTTACTTGAATTTCCTACTGAATTTTCATGTGACTTTCTTTTATTGTCTTGTTTGTGTAACTTATCACTATCATGATCACTTGATAGGTCCAACTGGTCACTGCTACTGTTGTATTCTTTTTTAATTTCTTGCTTATGTTTAGATTTTTCTTTTTTAATAGGAGACTTTTTTATTATAGTGTCTGTATCATTATTTTGTGAGTATGTTGTTGAACCATCACTGCAGTTGTCTTCTGGTGTCACATTATCATCTTCACATATAGAATGCTTCCGTTTTTTGCTTTTCTTTTTCTTTTTCTTAGAAAATGTTTCGTCATTATCCCCAGCACAACTTATTTCTTGTGATTCAGTAATACTTTCCTCTTCTTTAATATTATTCATGCTGTATTCCAAGTCATGATTAGAAGATATACTTGTATTAGACTGTGTACTCTTTCTTTGTTTTTTAGACTTGGATGGGGGTGACAGTTCTTCCTTCACAGTTATATTCAGATCATCATAGTCTTGTGATAACTCTACATTTGACATATCAAATGATTCTTCAGGCTGTTGCTGTTCCAATTGTTTCTTCTTCTTTTTCTTAGGTGTGTCCACATCAGATTCTGGTTCTAGTTTGATTTTTTTCTTTTTTGGACTTACAATATCTTCATCATCATCATCAAGCTTTTTACGTTTTGTTTTTTTCTCTTTTGGGTGAGGCGATTCTTGCTCATACTGATCATCAGCATTATTCTTTATTAATAACTTTTTGTGTAGATTTTTCTTGTAGTTCTTTCCATAATCAGAGTCTTCATCTATCCCGTTTTCAATCATCTTGTGGTTGGCTCTGTAATCATTATAATAATTAAACCTATATTTATATCATAGTTTGAGTAGTAATACTATAAATTCAAAGTTATTTTATAACTATGCTACTTTACTATTTATTTAGGTAATAAAATTAATGCAAACAAATAATAAATTGATTTTTCAGACCATTTCTTTGTACTGCTCTTTTCTAAATAATATATTGATATATTGGGACAATTATTACTTTTCAAAATTATACCTATATATAGCGAGTTTTTATTTCTCATATATATATTTGATATAATATTATTAATAATTTACTTTCATAGTAAGCAATATTGATTAAATTAATAATGCAAATATTGTTTTAAAACTTAGAATAGTTTGCCATGAAGTAAAAATACGCCACAAATATTTGCTGTCAATTAGAATACTACGAATTATTTGGTTAATCCCAAATAAATGTGTCCTAATGCAATGTTTTGGGAAAATTAGTTTACTTATCCACTCGCATAACCTCAAATTTACAATATGCATCATGTAGAGCTTACTTAAGATCGCTATCAGAGCTGCAATTAGAACTGTTGGAAGCTGTAGTCCACGCAAAACTTTCATCCGATGAACTCGCCATTCATTTGTAGAAAAACTTTAATACATGAAGTCCACTTGATTTTATGCAAAGTCCTCTGCAAATCGTAAACTTAATTCTAACCTAAAAATATATTAGTAGGTGTACTGAGTACAGATTCTTGACAGCATTATTTTCAGTGTTGCCAGACAATAGATTGTATCCTTTATGAACTTTTATTTATATAAAAATGACAGCTGCGTCTGTAGACGTCTTATTTTTTTGATTTCTATTGATCTCTCAGAAATAATTGTAACAGACTCCTTAGTTAATTCCATAACCTTAGCAATTTATTATAAAGAATTTGTAACGAGATGTCAGTGTTAATTAGTTACGTTGTCAAATAATTATTGGATTATTAAATGTAGAAAAAATTTTCTAAATATTATTTCATCATATTTCAATAATTAATGTAAAAAACTTTTTGATATTAAGTTATTTGTTCGCCGCGGTGGCGTAGTTGTATTGCATTTTCGGTACGACTACAAATCCCGCGACGGGCAAAATGATATTTGGGTTTTTTAACTCAAATAATGTCGGAGTTGTGCGCCTCTGCCCAATCTTCCATGGGAATAGAAACCATAAATAGAAAGAGCGCACAAATATAAAATGCTTAGCAAAATGTAGGTGTAAAAACAATATAATTTTTAGGTACACTGCGGAGGAATCTCTATTCTAGTGTTGCCAAAAAGAAATGACTGTGCGCAAAAGAGTGATACCATTAATATTAAAAAAAAAACAAATTCTCTGAATTTGACATTTGATTACATCGAGTTTGACGTTTCTTTCTTGTTAAATTTTGTGTCCAACATGGTGAGTTCGTGTAAATTTTTGTATTAAATCTTTGAAAATCGTGCAGTGGTTTAATATTTCTGAAATGTGCTATTGAAGATAATCAAAACTACACAATGAAATATTTGACATGGCTCATATTTTTGTATTTCTTAATATATTTGGTGAAACTTGACGGCTAATATCTAAAGCAGTGAAAAGTCGGTTTGTTTTCAATATTTCTACTAATGTGTACGTGGACATAAATATCGTTCTTATTTCTAAGTTGCTACAAAAATAGGCGTTATTACAGACAATCGCAACAGAATTCTTCGCGAAATGCGATATTTTAAGGTTATATTATTATGGTTGAAATTTGTACTTAGGCGCGCGGACCGAAGAAGCATTTGAAGCGTTTAAACGCACCGAAAGCATGGATGTTGGACAAGCTGGGCGGTGTGTACGCGCCGCGACCCTCTACTGGCCCTCACAAACTGCGCGAGTGTCTGCCTTTGGTGATCTTCCTCCGTAACCGGCTAAAGTACGCGCTGACCGGCAATGAGGTGCTTAAGATCGTGAAGCAGCGTCTCATCAAGGTAGATGGGAAAGTCAGGACTGACCCCACATACCCAGCTGGCTTCATGGGTAAGCATTTTATGTTATAGTATTATAACACATTGTTGAAGTCGTCCAATGCATTGTACTTTCAGTTTTTTTTACATTGAATAGAACTTTTCATAACTAATATTACATGGTGAGGGTAGAAAAGATTTTTGGGCATCTCATGTGTTTGTTTGGAACAATTGTATATTGTGACATGTGTTAAATGTTTAAAAATATTTGGTCTATAATGAAATTGTGGATTTTCAGATGTTGTGTCAATTGAGAAGACAAATGAGTTGTTCCGCCTGATCTATGATGTTAAGGGACGCTTCACCATTCACCGCATCACTCCTGAGGAGGCTAAGGTGTGTACCAATTTCACTTATTTAAACTAGTTAATTATTCTGAACATAGTTCATAAGTAGCAAGTGAGAGTGTATTGTTTAAATACACTCCGTTAACTAAATTGCTACAGAAAAAGGTGTGACAGTCTATAAATTTGAATGTGTGTGAAGGTATTTGAATGTTAGAAGAGATAATGTCCAGATAAGGACCAGCCTTAACCATTTTTTCTTGAGAAACCTTTCAAGCATGTGGAACCACAAGTGAAATGTTATTTTATTGTATTTCTCAACCAGTTTGTTCATAACCTTAAAATAATGTCATTAAAGTTAGCCTTGAATAGGCAGAAGAAGCTTGTTGAGCTGTGGGTGTTTTAATTGCACCTCTGACTTTCCTTTTGATTTACATAATTGAAGAAATCATGTATAGCAAGATATTTTTTTTTTAAATATTACAATTAAGTAGTTCGAAGAATGACAAGCCAAAAGCCATTTATATTCCCACATGGTAAGGCATAACTTGTAAGTTATGTCTGTTTCTGGCACTTTTTAGGTTTCCATTATATTCTTAGCAAAACATAAGCATTGCATTTATGTAGTAACATTTTTTTTATTGAATATCTACCATTTAATTTATTATTGGCTGGGGGAATAATTTTGTCATATGCCCTTGGTTAGCCAGCCCTGCTATACATAATTCCATAACAATCTATTGCATGCCTGATTTGATCTAAATCAATTCAGAAGTTTTGCATTAATAATATTGAATAAAATGAAACTTATAGTATATAAAAGACATTGCTTGTTTTATCTTGACTTTTTGCTATTAGATAATATATTATGCAGAAGTAAAAAACATGTTTGTACATTCTTTTTCATTAATACCACATATCTTCTTAGAGCCTTGCTAAAAAAAAAATTTGGGTTATTACAGTTAATTTGTTTATGAAGTGATAATTAATTGCTTGTTGTTTGTGGCTTTGTTAATCCAGGATATGGTCTGCCCATATGGCAAATTCATCCAAATCTGTTCAATTTCTTTCTGTGTTTACATTTAACAAACTTCTGAATGTCTAAACACTTTCACAAAATTTTGCATTTATAATATTAGTAAGATAAGATACAAAGTGAGATGGTGATAGTTACCTCCTTAGTCTGGAACTAGCATATTCCCTATAAACTAAAATGGCAGGTATATAAATTCTAGGGTAGGCAACAATGACAGTTTTTTTTATACATATTGTACAGGTTTGGTTTCTTCAGACGAGATTGAGGATAGACATGTGGCTGGTCCTAATATTTAAGCAAAATCATTCCTGTAACACAGTAAAAGGTGTTACACAAGGATGATAAATGCTGATTTGGTGGGGGAATACGAGTGGAGAACAAAATATGTGCCTTATATTCAAAATTATTAATAGCTCCATTTTCAAGAATTAAAATATATTGTCTAATTATTTTCTCATCTATTATTACAATACATGAATTAAATGAAAAATAACAAAGTTTTTAATAATTATGATCTTTTTTTCAGTACAAGTTGTGCAAAGTAAAGCGCGTGGCGACGGGTCCCAAGAACGTGCCGTACCTGGTGACGCACGACGGCCGCACCATCCGCTACCCCGACCCCCTCATCAAGGTCAATGACTCCATCCAGCTCGACATTGCCACCACCAAAATCATGGACTTCATCAAGTTCGAGTCAGGTGAGTTGTTTAATACTTCATTAAATATTACAGATACCGTAAAGCGAAGTAATAACCAGAACCATTCAATAGCAATTAAATTGTGAGAACAATCACACTGCCGTTTTTATTAAGAGTAATAACCTAGGTTCTTTAGGTTAATAGGATATGGATATTCTAATATACTTGTGTCAACTCATTTAAAAAAACAGTATTTAAGATTTCCGCACGTATATTTTGACTACTTAAAAAGTGGTCACCATAGGGGGTCAATTGACAGATATGGTGATGTTTTGGTTTCTGGAACTAATGTGACATTGTTTGTGTGCAGGAAACCTGTGCATGATCACCGGAGGTAGGAACTTGGGGCGTGTCGGCACACTAGTGTCGCGCGAGAGACATCCTGGTTCCTTCGACATCGTGCACGTTCGCGACGCAACAGGACACACCTTCGCCACCAGGTATGAACCTTATTCACTTTTGTATATTATTAAAGAGAACTCCTCCGTAGTTTCTTTGGGTGATTCCATAGCAAATGCACTCATGCAGTTAGTGCAACCATTGGCGCTATTATTTATTTGATAGTGTACAAGGAGCGAACTGTATTCCTTTGTTCTTTATAAACCCTTATAAAGGTTGCGCGTGAACAGCGCATTCGTCAGATTTGAATGCACCCCCACGTATGTATGCGAGGTGTATGCGTGTTTAGAGGATTTGTTCACGTGCTGCTGATGAAGCTAGCAATCGCACAATCTACGCCAGCCATACACACTTTTTTTTTTATATGAGATTTTTACAAAGATTTTTTAGTCATGGTGGCACAACTTGAATTCATTCACCTGCTTAAGTGTTTATAAATGTAATTAAATAATAATTTATTTGAATAAAAAGTATCCACAATTGAATGATTATAATCTTATGAGGAAAATTCTTGACATTTGATGAACCACTTGCAAATGCTTGGCGGGCTACATTCTCAATCCAGGCGGGTCACACTTTGCAATGTTAATGTTGCGGTAATGTTACTTTTGATTTAGTTCACGCATGGCGCGTAGCCTGGCGTGCGAGGCGCAAAAGCTGTGCGAACAGATTGCGTGTGTGTGTGGACAATTAAAACAATATTCTGCATAAATATTTTATTAAAAACCCAATTTGTTTGCAGATTGAACAACGTGTTCATCATTGGCAAGGGCACCAAGGCCTACATCTCGCTACCGCGCGGCAAGGGCGTGCGGCTCACCATCGCAGAGGAGCGCGACAAGCGTATCGCCGCGAAGGTCGCCGGACAGTAGTTTAAGGGATGACTTCGTATTAATAAAAAAAATATCAAAATCTCCTTTGGCTTTTCATTTCTCCTTCTGACGAGGGCGCGTAAGGAGCGCGGTGGTGCGCAAGAGACGCACGAGGTCGCAACCGAAAGCAATAGCATGATCTCACCGCGCTAGTGCATGTGCTCGCTCGTGGCGCTCCAGGTCGCGGCGGCGCGCCAGCGTGCGCCCGCACACGGAGCAGGAGTGGCGCGCCGCACCCACGCTCCCGCCTCCGCCGCCGGCGCCGTGGAGCCGCATGTGCTTGTTGAGGTTACTGGGGTCGCCGAAGGCCCGCGCGCAGTAGCGGCATCGGAGCGGCCGGTAGCCAGTGTGAGTGCGAATGTGGATCTTCAGCCCATACTTGCGCGAGTATGCTTTCCCACAGTAGATGCAAAGGTGACCACCGCGCGCTCGTCCCCACTCTGTGGCGAGTGCTTCAAGCTCGGCGGCACTGAGCGCGAGGGCGGGCGGAAGGAATGAGGGCGCAGGAGCAGTCGCGGCGCGAAGACGTTCGCCAACTGCGCGCCAGAATCTGCGCGGCTCGACCGTCGCACACGATAGGTACAAGTGCGCTTTCAGTATGTTCGGTTGCTCGAATCGTGCGCCGCATTCGTGGCACGAATAATCTTTCTTTCCTGTAAGGTAATAAAAGATAAATTAAACCAAAAGCCTGAACCGAAAATTAATTGTTAGTGTACTCGGTTATATGTTCAAAAATAATTTAACGTAACGCAAAAACTTTAATAATAATCCTTGACTGAAAACTTATACCTACAATAATTCAAATATTAACTACGAATCGGGCCTGGAATTCTAGTTTCATAGTTTACTTGAAGTTGGTCGCGAGCTGATTTTCCTTATTCATAGATTTACAGAAACATCGGGTGGAGTAAACATCTTTAATTTGATCACACACAGAGCTAGCTGTACACATTACATAGACATTATATAACCCATATAATAAATGTTGAAATGCCATAATAAGTGGTGAGATAATAATTATTTACAACTCTGAAATATCTTTGCAGTATGTATCTACCTAGTTGGATGTTTATTATTCATATAACTTTTCCATAAATAACGTGTAATATGATTTACAACATACCCTAACCGACCCGACCCTAACACACATAACTCTAACCTAACCCTAAGTACCAAACAGTCCAAATTCGACATACCATGAATATTGATCGGTCCAAGGAAGGGCACTCCAGCAAGCGCGAGGAGCTCCTCGTCGAGCCACACGAGCAACTCGTGCAGTGGCGGCACCTCTGCTTCAACGCGCAGTTGCAGCGTGTCGATGCTCCCGCCCGCGCGCATCACGAGCGCATTGCGCGCGTGCACGTCGGGCGCGAGGCGCGCGCGCACAGCGACGCCGCCCGCCCCAGCATTCGTGCCTCCTCGACGGGCGGCGCCAGCGCACACAATCCACCCTGCTGCATCTATTTCCACGTATACCTGTATATAAAATTAAAATTTAGTACACAGTGTGGACTAATTTATAATACTAATTTAAAGTCACGTACCATATCAGTCTGTTAGAAACTAATTTCCTTCAATAACCAATGCAAGAACCATTTTGAAGTGGCTTTTTATGTATATAGGCACCATACATTCTACTTAAGTTTTTTTGAATAAAGAAAATTTGTCTGGTGTCTAACAATGATTTACAGGCGCTTACAAGCTATAAAACCTAGATAAACCTTACGAGATAATGTACTACGAAATTGTAGTTAAAAAAATCTGCAGAAATGTCCGCAATGGCGCGTGTCTATCTCCACGTTTGATTCTTGATAACTATTTTTATCTTTTAAATACTTATTAATTGAAAATCTTTGGCGTTAAGACCATCAGTAGCAGAGGGGTAACTTTACCCAGCGCGTTTAAAAAAAAAGGGAGGCCTGGTAATTTTATTAATAAACATCGTAAGTGAACCGATTGAAAATTGCATGGATTAAGTAGAAGTAAGCGAAAAAAACCAATAGTCATCAGGTAGGGACTATATTTTATACTATTGAGGAATTCTTTCTATGCTCACTTCGATAACGACATAATCTTATTATTACATGTGTACCTATATAGAGCATCGCGCATATTTCCTTCCAGAGCTAGAGGAGTTATCACATTGCATTTCTCAACTTGTTTTCTTTTTTAGGTTATAGGTTTCATGTTATAGCGGCGAACATATTGCCATTAGTTAAATATTATTCTAAGTAGTATATTGTGCTGAGCTGAGATTCAATATTCCCCAACCCGGAATCGAACTCGAAAGCTAAGCGCGGTACTCATACCGTAACACATACAACTACGCCAACGTCACAGCCCACTTATTGTTATTAAATCAATAAAATCTAAATCGACCAAACAGTAAATCTATGCGACACCACAAGTAAATTACACTTGTGCGATGCTGGACCGGTCTGTTAGTAGAGCTGATATTAAAATATCGGGACCCATCCATTCACAATTAATTCGTCCCGTTGAATGACTCGGTGTGTACTGTAAAGTGCAAAGGTAACATGTAGATTTTGGGTGTCTCATTCCAGCGAAGAAATCTATTAGAGATTTTTTTATAATAATTCCTTATGTTGAAACGAATGTTAGACATTGAAATAAAACTATTTTGCAGATTTTATCGCGGTTTTTACATTATAATTTACACAGATTATCCATTTGTCCGTTTTCTCAGTCGGTTTTTTAACGTTTAAGCTCGAAAACACATGTGGCTGTTTTACTTCGGTAAATTAGAATATTTAAGACACCCAATGAAAACAATAGCCCTGTATTATATTAGGCATAGGCACTGTTCCACTGCTGGTCACGGCCCTTCCTGTCCTCGAAAGGGTTAAGGTTGTAGTCCACCATGCTAGCCTAGTATGGATTAGTAGATTGTTTCTTCATCGTCAAGTAAGGATTTATAAATTAGTAAATAATTCACTTAGAGCTTTACAAAGTTATAGATGGGTGTGTTGAGAGCGAGATTGGACCAGCAACTTCTGAACCAAAGCCCTAAGGGCGGACCGGACGGTTTTGTTAGGCTTTCGGGTTACCGGTCTTTTGACCCAGCGTTAAGGCACCCGGAGCAATGGTAGACGATGAGGAGGGGAGAAGGGCGCTTGAGGCCTAACTACCACTGCGTAAGTTTTCACTAAAAGGTCACTTGCACATACAAAACAAAAACGGTACTTACGCAATCGTCCTTTTCATCTGCAACGGCGTCGATGAGTTCCGCAGGTGTGAAGGTGCGCGACACGCGCCCCGGGCTGAGACCGACGCGGGAGAGGACACGAGACATGGTGCGTGCGCGCAGAGGACGGAATGTTGACCATGAGAGGGATGCGCGGAACTATATACGCGCGAGGGCGGAGGGAGAGTGCCCACTATCGCGCCGCAAATCTCCGTGACACCCTCGCTAAATCAGCGGTGACTTATTGTTATTGAATTGTACGGCGCACCGACTAGCTTAAATGTGTTTGAAGTGTTATTTTTTCCCGATATTAATTATTTTAAAAGGGTGGGAGGGACATTTTGCACGTGGCGATCGTGAATTATATGGTTTGAACAAGATATTACTCCGGGTATTTAATAATGCCTATAACTTTACGGGTAATGCAAGTAAGTACTTCGCATTATTTTTAATGTAAACCCGAAGTGTGGTATCTACAGAGAAGTTCTTCATGACGCGACAGTTATTTTTGAATTGTAAATAGAATTCACTCAGCAGGTTTTTTTTTATGCAAACTGTACGAAAACTAGCTCTAATTTTAGCAAACTTACTAAATTAGATG
Source organism: Manduca sexta (assembly GCF_014839805.1). Taxonomy (NCBI): domain Eukaryota; kingdom Metazoa; phylum Arthropoda; class Insecta; order Lepidoptera; family Sphingidae; genus Manduca; species Manduca sexta. Next base: position 4,877,507 of record NC_051140.1, read on the forward strand.
ACGAGAGTATTAAACAAATTATTTACGCATGCTATTAGAAGTACAGTTAATTATACATTGGAACTAGCAAAAATAACAAGCCAGGGCACACGTTCTAGAATTTGCGAATACTAAAATATTATTAATTGAACACCAACTATTGGCACAGTAACGGAATTGAATATAATACAAAGATAAATTATTATAGTAGATATAGGAATACTAAGGTCCCTTGAACTGGTAAAATGACATGTTTAAGCGAGTGGCGGCGGTTGACAAATACAGGTGGTAATCAAACTTTAAAATTATAACACCTCTCCTTTTTCTTCGGGTGTTAATAAATGGAAAATCTGAATAATAGAGAGGTGGTACCGCTATTGTCTTATGTTTTGAACTGAACTACGTAATACGTAGCCACGTAGTAGTTGCGTAGCAGTCGTAGCGCGTAGCGGTGTAGCTAGAACAGAATATAATTGACTGAAACTTATCCCGATACGTTCTACGTGTAAAAAAAAAAAATTTCTTGAAATTGCACCATAAAATAATATAAAAAAATCAAACATTTTGATTCGGAGGAATAAATTAAACACAATAATATCACCAGAAAATTTATTATAAATATTAATTAACAGTTGTCGATAGCGGGTCGCAACTCGCAATGGCTTTCTTGTAATAATCGTTGCCTACGTGCGAAGTGCGACCGACATTGTGGGCAATATGTTACAACACCATCGCTCTTCGTTTTGCGAATACACGCTTATATATGATTCCTAAGAAGTGATAAAAATCTTTTTTTTTTATCGTCTAGATACTAGACCTTTGGAATATTTTATTATTATGCCCACACGGCTATTGGCCATTATGTCACATGGCAGTCTGAAGGTGTAAGCTTGACTATTCTTCATCAAGCACGGATTTAATATTTACAGCCATTGTCAATAAATGATCCCGATCTCAATCTTCAATCCGATTCCGAGAATTAACCAATCAAAATAACTCATTTGTGAGCATGTCAAAAAGAACCTTGTTCTGATTAGTCCATTTTCAAATACATTAAAAATGACGGTTAATAAATAAAGTTTAAAATTTTGTTTTAAATTAAAAAATTAGTTACCACCATAACATGCAGTGCTGTAGAGGGATGGTGTTGCACACAATTGTAATAGATGACATTTTGTATTGATTTATATAAAGTAACGATAACGTTCCGTGTAAATTCAATAAACAACGAAATATACAACTAGTAAATATCCTACAAAGTGGTCTGAGGTCAATACCGCCGTCCGGGGAGTCCCCTGACACGCCACAATCATCACCTAATCATTGTCCATGGTTTCCAAATGGAGCGAAGTGATGCCGCGCCGCCGCCCGCCGCTATTCCTCCAAATCTGGAACAAATGTAATTTTTATATAGGTTTTATACCTGTCAAGTTTTGTGGTTCACATTTTCGTTTGATGTTAGGTGTGAGTTGATTTAAAATGGTATGCAAGTATGTGAGGTTATTAGATATACCGTGTACGGGATTGTTTTGTTTTGTTTTATTTAATTTTAATATAAAATAATTTTAATAATAAAAAATGATTTCCCAAAAAGTAATTTTACATAACAAGGTTTTGGTCGCGTAGCACCCAAACTACGTTAACCAGCATTTTGGGTGACAGTGTTCCTCCACAAGTATAATATTGGCTAAAATATAGGATTCGTATCTATTGGAATAACAATAATAGGTAAGTATTATTTAAATGTTTCAAGCTCATTAATCTGCTATGGAATTCTTATATTGTTGTGTTTGTATGTGTGATTGAATAGAAACGATAGCGATGCGATGTGAGTGTCGTTCCTAGACCAGAAGTACTCCTACCCGGTGTAAGTAACAAAGATCATTATAACTCTGCCAACTGGTACAAAGCAAAAATTATTATTCGACTTTATATTTGCACCAGTGGCGAAGAGTGAAATTTTTCATAAGGTAACCCGACAAATAATTATAAGTTATGTAGAAATGTGGTCTGCAAATCGTTCAAATAATAATTAGATTTTACATAAATTACGAAAGGGAAGCCGGCAGGAATCTCGTTATATGGATCCTTCGCCACTGATTTGCACCCGATACCTACCGACTTCATTTTTATTTATTCACGTTTGTCTAAGTTTTTATTTTCAGTTATCCCCCCCCCCCCCCAATTAAGGCAAATTTTTCCCTCGGGTTAACATATGAAAAATTTCGTCCTTAGCCACTGCTTATCGCTAGGTCCAACATAATCTCTTTACGCTTAAGAACTCTGTGAAAGGCGCAGGTGTACGGCGCAAGCGCCAAGCACTCAACCATTAAATATCATTAGACGAGTGTCGACATAATTTGTCCATTACACTTGACATAATCCCGTCGCGGGCCGGCAAGTGCGCACACGCAGCGCGCGCGGGTTGTTTGTTCAAACGATATACAGATTTGCGCGGGGAGAGGGCGCGGTTGAATTTGGATCAAAAACAAAACGTCCGTGTTGATGTTGCGCGATGCATATTGATTGATACTTGAGTGTGTTGTATGATATTGTTTTTTATTTATAAAATTTCAAAGTATGTATTATCCGTTGAAAGGTAAAATAGTTAAAATGGAATTATATGAAGTTCATAGTTTATGTAATACAAAAAATGTTAAATTTGTGTGTTGAATCTCAGATTATTTTATGAACAAGAAAATATATAAATTAGAAATATCTTATATTCCTCATTTTCGAAAGTCCAATAAAATTTAATATTTATTTACACGGTGTAAGATCGCTATATTAAAATATAAGATGTAGGTAACATCTAACATTTATAAATAAAAATTCAAAAAGTATCAAAACGACGCGGCCGCAGTACACAAGCGCCGTATTGCAGTTTCATTAAGTGGTTCAAATTGTAACATTTAAGCTCTTTACATTATTATTGTATTGTCGGAGGCGACGTAAAAAGTATTACAGAGCGGCGCGGCAGGGGCGCTGCAGCTGCACAAACACGAGCGGCCGCGGGTCGCGCCGGACCGACACGAGGTCCTACTTTCTTTAGTACTTCAGCTTGTGAGCCCAGGGCCCTTATTCTCTATGCCACACGTTACTTTGATAGTGCGTTACAAGCACGTAACGCAACGCGTCACGTTTAGGACTAGAATTTGGCATACAGAATACCATTCCAAGCACATTTCACGAAGATAACATGACACGGCCGCGTTACGCATTTACGCTGTCATACAGAATAAGGGCCCAGTAATTGCTCTACAATTATTTGTCTGCTCTTATGAACGTGCCGTTTAGGTAAACAATAAATTAGTAATTGTTATTTCAATAAAAAAAAATGTAGGAATATATTTATTTCGTTATCAGGTAGGCAGTTTATTTAACTGATATGCCCGTATCCTGTAATATAGTAGGTATGAAGAATTTGTATTTCCATAATCCGAGGTTTATAATTGTACATCTCATTTATCGCTGGTGAAGTCAGTCCTCGGATATGTCCGATATCCAATAACGTATTGTGACTTAATTCTAACCCGGTTCCTAAAAGGCCTAATATCCATAATTTTTTTTTGTGTTGTGCAAAAAGATACTACGATTATTTATTAAACCTTATAATATCTAACATGTTAATTTAATCAAAGGCCTTTCTATATATTTTGACAAGAAACTATTATATAAAAAAAAAAAAAAAAAATATGTGGTCGTTCAAGGGTTCCGTTACCTTATAAAAAAATCGGTAAATTATATTTGAAAATGAATAAGGCGCGCGTACTTAGAAGATCGAACTGGCATCTGTCCTGTCACTTGCCTCAGTTCTCTTTCATACCGGCTACTATTTCTTTACTAGCCCTAGTGGGCTACACTGATTGTATTCTGTTTACAATAAAATCTATTTATCTTTTGATAAGTTGTTGCCTTTTTTATATTTGGATACAAGCACTATATTGCTGTGCTACGCCACAGTTGTTGCCTTATTTTCATCAGAAAGTAACACAATCCAGCAGGCTAGTAGGGAGTAGGGACACATGTGTGCACGTCACGCAGCTCGTGCAGTGCCCGGGCCAGTGTTATCAGCAGTTATTCAATTAACATCTCTGCTCCTGCGCAGCGCGGCGGTCGCTATCTCGCGCGGAATCTTGCACGTGCGCACTGCGTATTAATTGTGTAATTCTGCGACATTGAGCTGCTTTCAAAATAATCAAGACGGGGGGTATGTTTACGCACCGCACTAGTAATGGATTATGTGCAATGTTTATGTTGTTATTGATTAGATCACACACACATACATCTCCGAATGGGTAATAATAATATAATAATATCAGCCCTGTATTATATACTTGCCCACTGCTGAGCACGGGCCTCCTCTACTACTGAGAGGGATTAGGCCTTAGTCCACCACGCTGGCCTAGTGCGGATTGGTAGACTTCACACACCTTCGAAATTCCTATAGAGAACTTCTCAGATGTGCAGGTTTCCTCACGATTTTTTCCTTCACCGTTAAAGCGAACGATAGATTCGCAAAGAATACACACATGATTTTAGACAAGTCAGAGGTGTGTGCCCTTGGGATTTGAACCTGCGGACATTCGTCTCGGCAGTCCGTTCCACATCCAACTAGGCTAGCGCCGCTTATACCGAATGGGTAGATTAGATGAAAAAATAAATGTATGTAAATATTGAAGTCATACACAAGTGCTCATAATAATTGCAACTAAGTTGTTTTATGCTGAAAGAATCGTTTTAATCCCGACGGTAGGAATGCCTGGTGTCTTTTGTTAAAATTACACACTGGCATTTAAATTTCAATTATGAAAAAATTGTTTCAAACAACATTAACTTCTGTTGCATAATGTATTAATTACAAATATACTTGTCTTCCATAATGTAGGTATCAATTACAAATATACTTGTCTGAATGCATTTGAATTGAATTGAAGCAGTACGCCACGTGTGCCCTCGACGCGACAAGTGCTTCGAGCTCAAACTATTAGCGACGACACCGCGCCCCGCATCAAAACTGCATTATAACGTCATCACGCCGGATCAATCTTAATTGTTCGCGACCGCGACACTAAACGCGTTATTCCGATCCCCGGCGTATTAGTTACACTAGCGATCGCTCACTTGCCGGTACCAATACCACTCAATCTCTTTGCCATAAAGTCGAGAATCGCGTGACACATCACCACCGATAGCATGTCAGACAATTTCAGCCGCTTGGCGGAACGTCATAAAGTTGTTATTTTAACCGTGCGGCGTTAATGCGAATGGCATAGCGGCGTAATGAGACCATTCATGGAACCCGCGTCGGCGCGGCGAGCACGTGCCGAGGTGGCGCGAATCGGCGCGCAATGAAAACACGAGGGGCGAGCGGTTTGCATCACAATGGGCGGCGCATGCGCAGCGGGTCGCGGCCGCACGTGCCGGTGACGCGCACTTGCCGCATGTGACGCCGAACAGATTGCGACCGACCGATTTGGTCAGCATGTGCGTGCGGTTTGTGGATTCGTCGGTGGACAAGGGCGGATGACAACCAGAATTTTTTGTTTTAATATTAGAATTGAATTATGCGCTGTGGTAACATGTGGTGGACTGTACTTATGTTTGCATTTAGGAAACACTAATATCAGTGTCGAGCTGTGATTCTCACACCAGTGTATAGAGTTGTGGAGAGTACCAAAATATCTGTTGCAATATTCGGTTCTTAGTTTGTTTCATAATTCGAGAAAAAAAACAAATCTACACGAGAGTTCTTCGACACGGCTCCGAAATACCGAAGTGGAGACCATACGAATATAGGCGAGATTTAACGCATATCATCTCTAGTACGTATTTGGCTGTAGTATTGGCGAGAATAGGGAGCGGGCTTTACTGACAACGTCTTTACCATTTACCAGCGGAACGTTTGCCGGCAAACATGACAGCTACATTGACTTTACGTGTGTCACGGGAATATAACCTTATTATATACTACATAATTTGTTCATTGTTTTTAAATACCATAAAGTCCCCATCCTTTTTTTTTCTTTAAACTAATTTAAATTTAATGTAGTTGCTACTTTTATTTGTAAAATAGTACGCATTAATGATGTATGACTAGTTAATATTAATATGTGTGGTGTTATTTTTTTTTCTTTTTGTCAATGCATGCTGTGACACCTTAAAATGTTGTGCATTTAAACCTATCATTACTGTTATGTTTTATTGTAGCTATTTATAGTGTAACAACTACTGGTTGTCCTCAGTATAAATAAATAAATAAATAATAAGGTTATTTTTCATGTTTGCCGGCACACATTCCGATGCTATATGGGTTAAGTATGTGCGATGTATACCTTGTCCCTCGAGGTCCGGCAGGGAGGGCGGCGTGAGTGACTCGAGCGGCGGCGAGGCGAGCGCGGCGTGCTCGCCGGCGGCGCGGTACAGCTCGCCGCGACCCTCCACCACCTCGCGGACTATCTCTGCGAATGGACAAACATGGTCACTATATTAGTTGTATGCCGTAAGATCACGCTTCGATCAACTAAGGGTTAGGCAGAGGTGGAGTTAGATTGGACGTATTTACATTCGTCCAATGATGCGATAGGAAGTGAGTGCATTGTCATATTGTGTGACTCGAATTACACCTTCGGGTATGTTAAGGAGATATGTCTTGATCAATTGAGAAATTGACACATTTATTGTCCGTTTTGGGGAATAAGCCAGGGCAAAAAGGCGTTTCTACAATCGTTAACGCAAACGTTATGTATGTTATTATCCTAATTTCTATTAGATTGGTGTAGTACCTGTGATCACGTCGCGACTGGTGATGATGGACTCGATCTCCTGCGACACCGCGCTCACCAGCCACGGCATGAACTCCTCGTCCACACCTGCCAAAACAAATGAACAGCTCTAAACAACAATGAAAAAAATAATTGTATATTTCTTCTCTGTATCATGTGCTGTAGTTTATACCTTAAACTATATAAGTAATATAAGTCCATTGCCAGGCTAATAAACGTAAGTAATGATAAAAAAAATAAGTTGTAAGCGAGATGAAATGAGGATGGTGTATCTATATTTTTTTTCTAAATGGTTCGACTAATGTTTTATTTATTTATCGATTAGCCATTTGAGCAACATCGCCATTGCGTTTCACAGAAGTTGTAGGTGGTGGGAGGACTACGCTATGATGGTATATGTTTATGTTGGAGGGTGGTAACCTCTCTGTATCCGCTCGAGCAGGTATCCCTGGTCGCGCAGCGCGGCGAGCGCGGCGGGCAGCAGCTCGGCCACGTACCCCTGCACCAGCGTCGCCGCCGCCGCGCGCGCGCGCGCCTCCTCCGCCGCCGCACGCGCCGCGCGCGCCTCCGACACGCGCCGCTCCTGCACACACACATGATATACGTGTGCGACAAACTATTCCGCCATCTTAAGTCGTCCGCCATCTTAGATTTAGAAAAACATCAATTAGCTAACTGCATTGTTATCCGAACTAATCGTGTATGCAAAATTTCATCTCAATCGGTTGAGGATTGCATTACATTGATCATAAAAAAAATGAAAATTTTTAATTTTTAATGTATGTTTGTTAGGAGTAATAAGAATTAACCAATAACCAATTAACACTTTTTCTAGCTCAAGTCTTCAATTAACATTATAAATTACTATTAGAATATCATCTGCTTTTGTTCATACACTGTTACAATAAACCAGTAGCGGCGCTGCTGCTCGCACAGCGTGGCCAGCTCCTCCTCCTGCGACTGCTCCGTCCTCCGTCGTCTTGCCACTCTCTTATATAAAGCGAATGTTACCTTCTCAGTGTGCAGGCGCGTGTGGTGCGCGGCGAGCCTCTGCCGCTCGGCGCGCTCGGCGTCGCGCAGCTCGCAGTAGCGGCGCTGCTGCTCGCGCAGCGTGGCCAGATCAGAATCCCTCCTGCGACTGCTCCGTCCTCCGTCGTCTTGCCACTCTCTTATATAAAGCGAATGTTACCTTCTCAGTGTGCAGGCGCGTGTGGTGCGCGGCGAGCCTCTGCCGCTCGGCGCGCTCGGCGTCGCGCAGCTCGCAGTAGCGGCGCTGCTGCTCGCGCAGCGTGGCCAGCTCCTCCTCCTGCGACTGCTCCGTCCTCCGTCGTCTTGCCACTCTCTTATATAAAGCGAATGTTACCTTCTCAGTGTGCAGGCGCGTGTGGTGCGCGGCGAGCCTCTGCCGCTCGGCGCGCTCGGCGTCGCGCAGCTCGCAGTAGCGGCGCTGCTGCTCGCGCAGCGTGGCCAGCTCCTCCTCCTGCGACTGCTCCGTCCTCCGTCGTCTTGCCACTCTCTTATATAAAGCGAATGTTACCTTCTCAGTGTGCAGGCGCGTGTGGTGCGCGGCGAGCCTCTGCCGCTCGGCGCGCTCGGCGTCGCGCAGCTCGCAGTAGCGGCGCTGCTGCTCGCGCAGCGTGGCCAGCTCCTCCTCCTGCGACTGCTCCGTCCTCCGTCGTCTTGCCACTCTCTTATATAAAGCGAATGTTACCTTCTCAGTGTGCAGGCGCGTGTGGTGCGCGGCGAGCCTCTGCCGCTCGGCGCGCTCGGCGTCGCGCAGCTCGCAGTAGCGGCGCTGCTGCTCGCGCAGCGTGGCCAGCTCCTCCTCCTGCGACTGCTCCGTCCTCCGTCGTCTTGCCACTCTCTTATATAAAGCGAATGTTACCTTCTCAGTGTGCAGGCGCGTGTGGTGCGCGGCGAGCCTCTGCCGCTCGGCGCGCTCGGCGTCGCGCAGCTCGCAGTAGCGGCGCTGCTGCTCGCGCAGCGTGGCCAGCTCCTCCTCCTGCGACTGCTCCGTCCTCCGTCGTCTTGCCACTCTCTTATATAAAGCGAATGTTACCTTCTCAGTGTGCAGGCGCGTGTGGTGCGCGGCGAGCCTCTGCCGCTCGGCGCGCTCGGCGTCGCGCAGCTCGCAGTAGCGGCGCTGCTGCTCGCGCAGCGTGGCCAGCTCCTCCTCCTGCGACTGCTCCGTCCTCCGTCGTCTTGCCACTCTCTTATATAAAGCGAATGTTACCTTCTCAGTGTGCAGGCGCGTGTGGTGCGCGGCGAGCCTCTGCCGCTCGGCGCGCTCGGCGTCGCGCAGCTCGCAGTAGCGGCGCTGCTGCTCGCGCAGCGTGGCCAGCTCCTCCTCCTGCGACTGCTCCGTCCTCCGTCGTCTTGCCACTCTCTTATATAAAGCGAATGTTACCTTCTCAGTGTGCAGGCGCGTGTGGTGCGCGGCGAGCCTCTGCCGCTCGGCGCGCTCGGCGTCGCGCAGCTCGCAGTAGCGGCGCTGCTGCTCGCGCAGCGTGGCCAGCTCCTCCTCCTGCGACTGCTCCGTCCTCCGTCGTCTTGCCACTCTCTTATATAAAGCGAATGTTACCTTCTCAGTGTGCAGGCGCGTGTGGTGCGCGGCGAGCCTCTGCCGCTCGGCGCGCTCGGCGTCGCGCAGCTCGCAGTAGCGGCGCTGCTGCTCGCGCAGCGTGGCCAGCTCCTCCTCCTGCGACTGCTCCGTCCTCCGTCGTCTTGCCACTCTCTTATATAAAGCGAATGTTACCTTCTCAGTGTGCAGGCGCGTGTGGTGCGCGGCGAGCCTCTGCCGCTCGGCGCGCTCGGCGTCGCGCAGCTCGCAGTAGCGGCGCTGCTGCTCGCGCAGCGTGGCCAGCTCCTCCTCCTGCGACTGCTCCGTCCTCCGTCGTCTTGCCACTCTCTTATATAAAGCGAATGTTACCTTCTCAGTGTGCAGGCGCGTGTGGTGCGCGGCGAGCCTCTGCCGCTCGGCGCGCTCGGCGTCGCGCAGCTCGCAGTAGCGGCGCTGCTGCTCGCGCAGCGTGGCCAGCTCCTCCTCCTGCGACTGCTCCGTCCTCCGTCGTCTTGCCACTCTCTTATATAAAGCGAATGTTACCTTCTCAGTGTGCAGGCGCGTGTGGTGCGCGGCGAGCCTCTGCCGCTCGGCGCGCTCGGCGTCGCGCAGCTCGCAGTAGCGGCGCTGCTGCTCGCGCAGCGTGGCCAGCTCCTCCTCCTGCGACTGCTCCGTCCTCCGTCGTCTTGCCACTCTCTTATATAAAGCGAATGTTACCTTCTCAGTGTGCAGGCGCGTGTGGTGCGCGGCGAGCCTCTGCCGCTCGGCGCGCTCGGCGTCGCGCAGCTCGCAGTAGCGGCGCTGCTGCTCGCGCAGCGTGGCCAGCTCCTCCTCCTGCGACTGCTCCGTCCTCCGTCGTCTTGCCACTCTCTTATATAAAGCGAATGTTACCTTCTCAGTGTGCAGGCGCGTGTGGTGCGCGGCGAGCCTCTGCCGCTCGGCGCGCTCGGCGTCGCGCAGCTCGCAGTAGCGGCGCTGCTGCTCGCGCAGCGTGGCCAGCTCCTCCTCCTGCGACTGCTCCGTCCTCCGTCGTCTTGCCACTCTCTTATATAAAGCGAATGTTACCTTCTCAGTGTGCAGGCGCGTGTGGTGCGCGGCGAGCCTCTGCCGCTCGGCGCGCTCGGCGTCGCGCAGCTCGCAGTAGCGGCGCTGCTGCTCGCGCAGCGTGGCCAGCTCCTCCTCCTGCGACTGCTCCGTCCTCCGTCGTCTTGCCACTCTCTTATATAAAGCGAATGTTACCTTCTCAGTGTGCAGGCGCGTGTGGTGCGCGGCGAGCCTCTGCCGCTCGGCGCGCTCGGCGTCGCGCAGCTCGCAGTAGCGGCGCTGCTGCTCGCGCAGCGTGGCCAGCTCCTCCTCCTGCGACTGCTCCGTCCTCCGTCGTCTTGCCACTCTCTTATATAAAGCGAATGTTACCTTCTCAGTGTGCAGGCGCGTGTGGTGCGCGGCGAGCCTCTGCCGCTCGGCGCGCTCGGCGTCGCGCAGCTCGCAGTAGCGGCGCTGCTGCTCGCGCAGCGTGGCCAGCTCCTCCTCCTGCGACTGCTCCGTCCTCCGTCGTCTTGCCACTCTCTTATATAAAGCGAATGTTACCTTCTCAGTGTGCAGGCGCGTGTGGTGCGCGGCGAGCCTCTGCCGCTCGGCGCGCTCGGCGTCGCGCAGCTCGCAGTAGCGGCGCTGCTGCTCGCGCAGCGTGGCCAGCCTCCTCCTCCTGCGACTGCTCCGTCCTCCGTCGTCTTGCCACTCTCTTATATAAAGCGAATGTTACCTTCTCAGTGTGCAGGCGCGTGTGGTGCGCGGCGAGCCTCTGCCGCTCGGCGCGCTCGGCGTCGCGCAGCTCGCAGTAGCGGCGCTGCTGCTCGCGCAGCGTGGCCAGCTCCTCCTCCTGCGACTGCTCCGTCCTCCGTCGTCTTGCCACTCTCTTATATAAAGCGAATGTTACCTTCTCAGTGTGCAGGCGCGTGTGGTGCGCGGCGAGCCTCTGCCGCTCGGCGCGCTCGGCGTCGCGCAGCTCGCAGTAGCGGCGCTGCTGCTCGCGCAGCGTGGCCAGCTCCTCCTCCTGCGCCACCTCCGCCAGCGACTGCTCCGTCGTTTTGCCAACCAGCACCTCTAGGATCGGCTGCACCTCCAGATCGAAGTCGAATAGCTGCCGAAACATTTGCACCAGTAGTTACTTGGAAGTTTTGTAGTAATACGGGTGCAGTAAAATATTAGAGCTATCAATATTTGTCCGTGTTGTTTCCCTTTAAAATTGGCAAAATCATCGTCTGATAATAATAAAACTACACCCTAAAAATTATTGAATTGAATGCGCCCGCGCCGTTTTCTATTCCACCATGTAGAAGGAGTACATTGGAATCTTACTAATATTATAACTATCATGTATAGAATTGTTTTTGAAAATGTTTGGATTGGGAAATATATTTTGAATCATTATCTGATTAAAAGTAGATGACGCTGGTATTCTTCAGCTGGCGCTTATAGATCGCTACATTGATTTAGGTATTTTGAAGAGTGAAAAGCTTTTCGCACGGACCAAACCTCAATCAATACCTAGTTTCAAGTAAGAAGGACTGCATCACTCATTTCGTTAACTGATTTATTTCGCTCCTTCCAAACTCTATAACTGTAAACACGTGTACTCACGTCGCCGGGGTATATCTGCGTGGCGACGTCGGCGCCGGTCTTGGCCGGCACGTACACGGGCGTGGCGGGCCGGTCCACGAACAGGTCCGTCTGCACACCCACCTCCATCTCCACGCCTTTGTCGAACAACTGACAACATTCAAACATTACAGGTATAATACGTTTATAATAAGAAGAAAAATTACATAATGTTATTTACAGTGACAAACAGTGGTCAATAATACAAATTTTTAAAAACAAAAATAAAGTATTTTTTATTTACCAGGGATACCCAAACTAGGCTATGCCAGAACCTATACACATGAAGTTTTATTATTTTCTTCAGCTAGATAGATCTTCTACCGATTCATTTAGTTTGGCGTATGTTGTCGAGAGATACAACAAGATTTTGAAAATGACAGTCGCTTCAGTAGCTCCTCTGCAACTCTTGCACTATGTCTTACGCATGTAGCGATAATGCCCAAAATTTGGTCAAGTCAATGTGTTAAGTGTCCCGTGATAAGACATGTTGTTGACAAATACTAGGCGACTATTAAAATGACAGTCGCTTCAGCAACCTCAGCAACTAGTACACTATGTCTTACTCATGTAGCGACTATGCCCAAGAATTTTGTCAAGTTAATGTCTTGTGATACACTCCTCATTGTTTTCGGACTAACTTAACTAGGCATGCTGTATAAAACCAGATTTGTATTACTACCTCCTCGAGGTAGTACTCGGTCTGGATAGGATGGTGTCGGCGGCCGGGCGCAGGCGGCGGCGTGCCCGGGCGCAGCCTCGCCGCCGCGCGCCGCGCCGCCGCCCGCCGCCGCGTCCGAGCCGCCCGCGCCGCCGCACTCTCGCCGCCGTCGCCCTATGGACGGAAAGATACTGGTCGTAGGTCTCTAGTACGCGAGGAGCTTGGATAGATACTACTGCAATGTCTATTACTACATGCACATGCATACTAGGCAGCAATCTTTTCGGTTTCAAGGACATTATAACCTATCACATCATGGAAAACACAGCACAAAGTGTGTGTACTAGTTGCGCTTTTGCCTACCCCTGCGTGAATCAAAGACGCGTGTGTTTGTGATTTATTTGGCTTATTGTACCTATAATTTAAAACATAAGAAGGTTTTTAGTATTCCGTTGTTGACATGTTTGGTTTAAATAAAACAAGACACGTGATCGATAAACTGAACATAGTTAAGTTGTAGACGTGATCTAATGTTTGTTGTTGACGTCCATCGTATAATAGGCGGCATTAAAACCCTTTTTAGTGTTAAAAATGCAACGCGGGCATTAGCCAACCCTGCCGTACCGCGTCAACAAACTGCTCGGATACTGAAATAGATCGTAGAGGGAATAAATTGAATTTGAAATAATGCTAACATTATAAAAATGAGATTTTTAGCATTTAAAAGCAGCACTTTTAAATCAGGTTATTGGCACAAATAATATTTATTGATGAAACTTAGCCCTCTATATGTTGGACATCGAAATAAATTCTAGGTTTTATAAAATATTGAGTAAGATATAGTATATAGTATAATATATAGGTTTACATTTTTTAAACGCTATAAAAATAAAGTCTATATATACTAAACAATATTGTCTTCAATATATTTTATGAATAGAAGTTTAAATACTTTTGCAAAGGTTATTTACTGTTAATTATTTTATTAGTAATTAACAATTAACATTCCATCCGACTTAATTCTAATTTAGACATAACTGCCATGCGTTTCTTCCGAAAGTATATTAGAGAATTCGGTTCGAATGTAACAAGAGATAGTATACTTTATAAGTAGATACAATTTGCGATTCGCGACCTATGTGATCTGCATATACAACACAGACCGGTAATGTCTATTTCTACCGATAATGTCACTTTCGACTTCTTCTGCCGACACCTGTCTCCGACTTTCGTTTCTTATGACTATTGTATTGAGGTAAGCTAGTACCTCAGTAACGACAGTTCGTTGATGACATTGTATTAGGCGGTAGTTAAATTATGAAAAAATTCATGCGGCGAACCGCAGTTGCCACGGCCACGGCCAGTGAGCTTTGTAACTCTATAACATTACAATTTATTTCACCATTGAAATCACGCGATTACAACGCTTTTGTTATGCTTGCAAAGGTCCGATGCGCGGCATCAAGAAATTTGGTTTAAATATAGGTATACGCGTTCCGACTGCCAGGAATCTGCTTCGAGTTTGTCTCCGACTTTGATATGTTGCTATGTGTAATATTAAAAACTAAGGCCCGTCAAAAATACTGGGCGATACAACACTAGACAGAGGTGTCATTATAAGGCTGTGTACTCACAGCGGCGGCGTGCGGCGGATGCGAGGCGAAGGTGGCACCGCGCACCACGCGCCGCTCGTGCATCACGTTGGAGTACGGCGCCGGCGTCGTCACGCTCCCGCTGCAACAAAACAATCTTTACAAAACTATTCCGTCTTTAATTTTGTCTTTAGTTGTTTGGTAATATCGTAATTGCGTGAATGCATGTTAGTATAAAACGCAGAAACTATTAAACGGATTAGGATGAAAGATAAATACATAGACTATCTCTTGGAACGACATATAAGCACCTTATCCCAAAAAAAGCACGTAGTGGAATTCCAGAGAAACCATCTCTGAAATATATATTAAATATTCTATGGTTTATATAGGTATAAGTACCAATATTGTCATGATTGTACCACTTGGCACAAAATTATCCTACAGTACAATTTCTGTGGTAACTTTATAATTGATTAGTTCATATCTTTCTCAGTAATTTGTTCACGACAGTATAAGAGAATAAGATAATTACATTCATTCCATTATTAGTGGCATATTAAAATCTAACTTTTAAATGTGTCGTACAGAAATTGACAACTCTAGTGTAGATGCCGCTTTAGGTTAGGCAGAGACTCGAATGTAGGATATTTGACAGCAAATCATCGTGCGATAAGAAACTCTAATGATTTGATTTTTACAAACTTATTCGATTATAATGTCTATAAATCAACGCCTGCGTCACTTACTGTTTCGTTGAGTAATTAGCAGTGAGTAATGGTAGATGACGTTGAAATATTAAATGCAAAATGACGTCTATTTATGATGTTGACGAGTCGGTTCAAACTAATTTATCAAGCTTTTATAACCCATATTCGATTATTTATTTTTGTAATTAGGTGTATATTGTAACATCGGAGAAACTAATATTAAAGAATTTTACATACGTTTATTTGATAGTGCAACTCAAAATTATAAAACTGACTTAATATGGATTATCAAGTTCATTTAGAGTCTAAACTTGTGACAAATACTAGTGTGACTCGTAAACCACTTGTATGCCTTTCATTATCAATTTACTTTCTTAGTTTCTCCAATATTAAAAAAATATGTTTTATAAGATTAATGTTAATGATTTCTTATGTTTACGCGAATGTTAGACATTGCAATAAAATTATTTTATGGATGTTATCGTGGTTTTTTATATTATAATTTTCTCCTGACGTTTCGAATACTATGCAGCCTTCATGGTCACGGGGGTACTGAGGTGTCGGTCGTCCGAAAAGTCAAAGTTATAATATCTACGTACATTTTACTATTATTAACCGACTTCAAAAAAAGGAGGAGGTTATCAATTTGACGTGAATTTTTTTTACTATTTTTTTTCTCTTCATTTAGGATAACAGTCAATTGTGCAATAAGACATACAATTAAAATCGAACGCTAAAAATTTAACCAATTATACAAATTTCTAAATTGTTTTAGCTATTGACGGTCCGATCTACGTAGAATGAGCTCACCGAGTCTTTTATCCCAAGAACTTTAATCATCATAGTTTTGATATTCTGACCTCAAACGACAACTGCACGCCGTCCTACTTCGACTGTCACTTTTGAATGGCCCACCTCACGGCTCCTAGCGATCGATACTTGATCCACATTTACAAACATTTGGAACGAAATTCTTACATTCCATACGAATTTAGAATAAAGTAGTGAAGACTTTTTTTGTACTATATGGAATGTTGCCCGTGTTATACTTTGTCGCTAGTATTTAATTGTAATATGTGACTGTTTTTTATAATCTTATTGCCTTTACTAAAATTTGCTTATTCTCTAATCTAAAAAAATCATAGTTACTTCTAAATAACATTTATACATACGTGAAGAAAATACTTCGTATGTCTTGTTACACCCACGAAGGGGTGCGAGATTTAGCATAATTAAAGTTCATGTAAAGGACAGAAAAATTAAATTTATATAATATAATATGGGTTACGAATATATTAATTTCGACTACTTTACGACCACTTATATACTAAAATCTGTTGTCATAATATACAAGGAAGATGTAGTCGTGTGACACGATGTTGGCAGTACGCATCTGAGGTGCATCGTGTGGTGTTCCTCGGGAGTGGTGGCCATTAGTCACTTTGCTTTTTAACAATGAGACATGAGAGTCTTTAAACTATAGTAACAAAACTTCTTACGGTCCTGAAAGGCTCCGTGCGAATAAGATTGGGAATGTGGGCACTTTATGGCATTGACAGTGTGATATAAACGAAACAAACATTACGTTGATGTCAATAAATAGTAGTAGCCCAGCGAGGACAAGGATCCAAAACGATTCATGGGCTAAATGTTTAGTCTGAATAATGCTGAACGAGTATGTACATAGTAAGGATGTCGTTCACCCATTGAAGTCGACTTTGGCGGATGCGTGATATAGTCTTGTTGCGGTTATGAGACAGTATACCTGCGCTGGGTGTCGGTGGAGTGCGCGTGCTGTAGGTGGCGCAGCCCCACGACGCCGGCCACGAGCGCGCGCACGCCGCCCAGCGCACCGCCGATCCCGCCTGGGTGCGCTCGTCGCGCCGCTCCCGTACCGCTCGACACCACGCCGTTGGGAATCATCTCTTTCTTGGGCTCCGGCGGTGAGTGCTTTGAACGTGAAGCTAAAGCTTTGGGTTTGCTCGCGTATGAATAAACTATCTTTTCTCTCTCTTGTGGCGGATACAACGTTTCCAACCCAAGTAGAGTTGCTACTTCCGGAGGTGGCAACAAAAACTGCCCCGACTTAACTGTTGTCACGAAACGAGGCTTATCACTATCCAGAGAACTTCGCGTGGTAAGCTGACCGCGTGCCCGTCGTGCAGGCGATGGCGTCTTATCCATATTCAACGAAGCGTCTTCGGGCGGGGCTATGACGTCAATCCTTGGGTGCGAACGACTCATATTGACGACGGACACGCGCTCCTTGCAGCTTATGTTAGGGATCGAGGAGGCTGCGAGACCGTTTCGTGGTTTGTAGCGCGTCGGCCGACGAAGGTTCGCTTGTAGAATCTCCTTTTCTTTGAGTCTACGCAATTTGAAGTCAAGAGCGCGGGAAAATTTAGGATCAAGTATTGTACGCGGCGCTGGTCCAGGTGGCGCAGCAGGCGCAGGGGCCGGCGGTGGCAGGCGTGTGCACGCGCTGTTGAAGTGCTCGCGCTGGTCGTCGGCGCGGCGCACCGGCTTTACCACGTTGACGTTGCGCGGCAGCGGAGCGTCGTCGGGGGCCGTGGTCTCGTGCGTCTCGCCTTCATTGTTAATGACAGTGAAGGCGCCGCCGTCTTCGTCGCTGGTTTGCATGGCAGGCATGGCGCGTCACATCGCTGTGAGAACTCCACGGCGTCGTTGTACGCGTGTGTCCGAGCCGAAGCGGCGGCGTTGTTTGGTGGCGGGTGCGGGGGTCACTGAGCCGCGAGTCGCCGGCCGCCGGTCAGCGGGCGGCCGTCGTGTGCACTCACTCATTATAAAGTCGTAAGCGCCGCACCAAGTCCGCCGCATACTTCGTTTTGCCGCTGTACCTCGCTGATGCGGCACACATAGTCGCGCAAGCGCCCACCTGCACCCTCCACACCGTCACAAGTTATTTGTCACAAATACTTTAATGGTGTCATTATATTGTTGTTGGAAGCGGTCCGTAACCGATCTTACATTGGTGACTGGTATGTTGTATGTAAGATTCAACTAATCGTCAACGGTGCAGTTAAGGTACAGCTAGCCATTGCCGCTGTCGCCTCGCGCGTGTGCGTGTGAGCGCCCACGTGCTTTGTCGCCACTCACTCGAGACGCTCGCTCGGTGACCTCGCGCTATCTGTTAAGGCCACACCACCCACATACACACGCACAAATTGGATTAGAATGCATCGGCTGCATGTCGTGCGCCGTACAAGTGCACGATTATGTGCAACATCTGTATTTTTAATTCAAAAGGCAATTTTATTGTTCGAAACACAATCATTATTGTCATCGTAGCGTTCGTTATTATTAGAAAATGGTTATGGAATGTCTACGGCGTAACTTCAGTTGCAGTGGACGTCGCGCTACGATTCTGTCACGTAGCAGTATGAAGCTACGTAGTATTATTACTGTACACGGACGTAGAGCTGTGTCATTCGTTAGCGTGAGTCAAGTAATGATACAATTGTTATCACTTATCGGTATCGGTTGAAACACATATCAATAACGTCGACGCGCGGCCACACTACATCGCTTTGTCAGCGCGAATTAGTGACAACAATGTAAGTACATTGACTAGTTTACCTAGAACACACTCTTTTGTATCATACACATGTCATAGGTAAAATAGAAAATACTGCGATACAATTAATTGAAAATATATTTACATAGAGCTTGTATGTGATGATACTCGAAGAAGGTAACTTAAAATTAGTACTGCAAAATAATGCGAGTTAACTTTGAGCAAATATTTAGACGCTTGGGCAAAACTGAAAGCCATTTTATCTCGAGGTGGTAGAGTCCTATTTTCGCCAGCTAAAGGTACTAAAAAAACGATATCGCTGGTTCACTATAACAAGACCTTGTGTAATTTTTATTTATATTGGAAATATGAGATTGAATACTTTCCTTGTAATACTTCTATATTACGATGTTTACTTCTATTTAATTTATAAACATATTAACGTCACTGCTAACTTATGTATATTTGTGGGTTAAGGTATTTTTTAGCATTTGGATAGGTGACCCACGTGTACTTTGGCTTGCCCTTCACAATAAAAATACAGTCAAAACGTCACATAAATCCCTTATCCTGTTATTTACGTATAATTTAATTTACAACTAACCTTGGCACTCATTAAAATTGCGTGGTTTAAACACTAAAAATGGATAGTTTATAGGTCTGGCCTACAAACATTAAATCTTTTTTGTCGACTAAGGACCTATTATTACTATTTTTATAGATTTAACATCTCATGGAAGACAATCACAGGCCAGTGCGACAGAGTTGGATATTTTTTAATACCGTCACGGCAGTGTGACCCCACTGAACATGATGGTAACTGGAGTGGAGTCTAGTAGAATGTCTACTGATGAGAGATTACCTCAGCAGTCGACACAATTATGCCGGACTGATCTCAGAACGCAACACACTTACTACCAATTCAGAGTTATAGCTGGTGTTTTATTGTAAAGTCAACCGTGACTCTTTCTTTCTGAATTCCGACGAGTAATAATATATTCTAACCATTCAGGGAGATAAAAATAAATTATATGCATTAAAAGGTAGTCTGTCCCTCGTAACTATATAATAATTTTAGCGTATGCACGTATACATGGAAATTCTTTAGTGGCGAAGGTTCAATATCACCGGATTCCTGCCGACTTTCCTTTATATAAAATCTAATTATCACTGCTATTTATATTCCAATGTTCGCATCTTAAGTCATAAATAGCACACATGTGACACAGAACAATCACGCTGCATTCGTCTAATCTCATTTGTAGCTATCGGTTGTCTTTGTACTGCACTCTTCTCCCCCTGTCAATTGCAATCACGTGGTTTCAACACGCGTATGAAACGTGTTTTAATTTCTTTCAGGGATTTTATCTATTTGGAATTGTATAACATGTGTAACGGGCAATAATAGCAATTCTAAACGCTATAAGCGTTGTCGACTCATAGATGCTTTTCAGTTTCGTTCGTAATTCAAAAATACAGCCCAGCACTACGCACATATTTAACCGAACATTATACATATTATCTCGTGCGAAATTGAGTATTATACATATTTAAACTAAACACATTTTCCTTCGTTTTTTGACACAAATTTAAATTTTTTGAAAAAATCTGTTTAAGATAATTAGATATATTATCATAAACTATGGAGTGACTTTCGATTGCAAAACATCTGAAACCAATATGTGAGGACATAATTTTTTCATTCTGATCGGAAATTGAACTAGTTTCGTTTCACGGACAGCCCATTTCCCGCTGATCTCTAGAAGCTTTCAACCCGTGTGTAATAATTATTTACATAAGAGTTTAATTGCAATTTTAATCCGTTGCGAGAGGTTAACGCTAAGTGAAAAACAAACCGCGTCTGGTTTCGGTGTTTGCCGGCATACGTTTATTATGACAGGCCGACATAATTTTGGCGATTGTTGGCAGACATTAGATTGAGTCTTTACTGGTCGTAAATGGTAAGTGGGTTTGCGTTTTTAGGATAAAAACAGGTCGGTGTAAAATGAAACTTCGGATTTCAGCGTCACCCTTTAATAACCGCGCGTAGAAAATACAGTTTGAGCCATGTTCGTGAGTGTACGTGTATTTAGTAATTATAGGGCACACACCGTAGTGCGTGGGCGAGGGTGGCTCGGGTTCCAGTAATTTGGATTTGATAAAAGTTACTTAAATAAAGGCCTTTTATGGTTGTACCGTTATATAAGTATTTTTAATCTACATTTTTATCAAGAGACCTGTATTTTTTTAATCACTACATAGTATAAAACAAAGTCGCTTTCTCTGTCCCTATGTATGCTTAAATCTTTAAAACTACGCAACGGATTTTGATGCGTTTTTTTTAATAGATAGAGTGATTCAAGAGCAAGGTTTATATGTATAATAATAAGATCCATTATATAGTGGAGAAATACTGTTATTTTGTTATGTTATACCCGTGCGAAGCCAGAGCGGGCCGCTATGTTTTTATATACAACGTTCACAGTTTTTCTGTAGTGTATTTAGTATCAGCATTGCATCCGTGCGAAGCCGGGGCGGGTCGCTAGTTGTTAATATAATAATAATTACACATTACCACGAGACATTTTATCATCGTCTTTTCCTAATCAGTCAAAGATAAGAACGTTGATCTATGTTTTAAAATTCGTGAGGTAACAGATCTATGCCTTACTTTAGTAGATACCTATATGCAAACTGCTACGCTACACGTGACGAACTACGAGCAAAGATAAATTGATTGAAGATGTAGTAGTGAGGCGGTATGAATGGATGCGCGGTTCCGATAACAGATACCCCACCAGCTCACCTCGGTATCGATCGACACCACTCCACTACTCATCGGGCCTGCATGAGCATCCACCAGCTATAATACATATATTTATACTCATATAACTAAACCCGTCGTAAGGTTATTTGTTCACGTCACGAAATACGCTTGTGTAATTAAAACATTTATGACCAAATTTTTCTATTATAAAAATATTGTCCGGAAGTTGAGGTGTTCTGTTGCTATAGTTACCGCCGCCTTTGCCCCACCAGCGTTCCCCCCGCGGCGCGCTTTCGCGGGTCACTCAAGGTGAAGGTTGTTGCTCCTCGATATGGTAATGAATGGCTTTGATTTAACTATGAAATTGCCTCGCAACACAGACCACTATAGACATCAAGAACTGCAAGCCTTTATATTTAAAACTGGGCTTGAAGCTTATCTATTATGGGGAAGAATCGAAATCAATACTTTGAACATTCAAAATAAATTAATGTAGAAGAAATGCTCAATTATTTCCCGTGATAAGTGAATAGTAGAGGCATTGAGAGAAAGCCACGCCACTAACGACGGGATTAAAGGGATTGTTTAGTCTCAAATCATCAAACAACCCGCGTGGAGACACCGATCCGATAGCGACGTCGGGTCGCGTTAGCTGTTGGCGTGCGGTCTTTTCAAGGTGATAGTGAAAACAATGGAAAAAGAAAAGCCACTGCACGATCGGTTTGCTCGCGAGCTGACCACTCGCCCCTCCCAAACCCACTCCGCACCTCGCGCACCCCCCACAGTTTGATACTATCGCTCGCGTGCCGCCGGCGACTTCGCGCTCGCTCTGATAAACACTCCGAAAGAGCCTACCGTATCTCTATACAACAAATGTTTATTTTTAACAATACCAAGATAGCCTAAGGCAATTGGCAGAAATAGGCTAACTGGCCAGTTTGTAGCTGTACAATTTTTTAAAATAAAATGCCGCACATTCATCGCTATTAATTATTATCTTTGTTAAGTAGGTACTAGGTAGTAAACATGATATATTTAATTAGCTCTTGTAGTTACAAATAAAAATAAAGCTCAAATAACGCAGATCGGAAATTGGATACCGTAGGGTTATTTATCTATGTCATGGATTAAGTACTGGTCGATAACAAAAACTATTGTCACGGTCCGTTGGTTGTAGTAAGCTATGAATCTTTTAAGCATTTAAGCTGATGCAATTACATAAAATAAGTATAGCTGAGTATTTTCATAATAGCAAAGCTACACATATTTGCTTAGACATCGAATAGGGGGCTTAGCGGGTGGAGGGGGGGTCACCTTTGTCAGAAAACGTTGGTTACTATGCCAAGCACATAGCAAAAGTGCGGTGGAAAATCTGTAAATTTTGTATGTGAAAAATAAATTGCCCGAACATCACCTTGACGGACATAAAAAAATAATTTACGGAAATCATTTGCATTACCATCAAAACGCAATCATCATTTACGGGTTTGAATGTATTACGCTTTCTTTTTAATATAATATGCATATATATTTGCATCAAGTAATAAAAACACAAGAAAATATATTAGGTATTAAGTAGGTGTATCCAATAGGCCCCTATTATAGCATATTTAAGCGTTACGTGTAAATATGACTACGCACTATTATTTCATGCTAAAGAATTTTAATACTACACATGGTAATAAGTACAGTTTTTTTGTATAATATACTGAAACTTAATATATTAGAGGACGTAATTCTTCTTAATAGCCATGCCAAGCGGTGAGAATGAACGCGATGTAAGATTAGCAGTCAGTTCGTCGACTCCGGGTTAACGAGCGGAAAGTAGCAGACTGATGGGTGAGGGTCGCGAAGCTTGTAGCTTTTGGCACGCGAACGCTTTGTTTACCGAATGTGGCCTGTGTGTATTAGCCCTTATGATTCATCGCCTTTGACGATATTCTCAGAAACTGTTTCATAATAAAAGTATTTTGAATAAATAGTTCACAAAATAGTAGTTTTGTTAAGAATTGCTATGAAGATTCACGTCACAATTTTGAGATATTGTGGGACATCAATAATATGCATTACCTGTAGGGTTGTATGCCAGTTGAGTTAAATGGCAATGCAAAAATTTACATGAAAATTATGCGTGTTTTGGGTATTTTCAAATGTAGTTTCCGTGTCCAAAAACATTCGTACTCACCATGATGGCTCCTTCTTGAGCTTGGTATTGTTATAGAGCGCCCTGGGAGCGCTAGCATACGTGTACGGGCCCCGCGGGCGCGGCGCCTGTGGGCCCTCCACCAGCACGGAGCGCACCGACACGCTCATGTCCGGCGCGCCGGCGCAGCACCCTCGCCACGATCAGGTAGCACTCCTCCACCGCCGCTAGCAGGAAGCAGCACATGTGAGCCAGAGCCGCGCGACGCTCTAGCCGCCGACGTGACATCTGTCCCTGTCCGTACTGACGCGCACATTCGAAAATGGAACGGAATTGAATCGATTGTCATGTCATGTCCCTCACTGGCCACTAATGAGTTTCAAACCACGTATGACGTCACCGATGGCCGAGGTGGCACGCGACCGCAGTAAATCACCAACATCCGCTTTCCTTTTATTCTACAGGGATATAATCACTGCTCCTTGCCAGCTACACACCGATTACAGTCTAACAGTATGGGTTGTCATGACAACGTTCACTGGCTCCCGCTCATTAATCATCTTATTGACGTTTATTGTTATGGTAACAACCTTGAACTTGAAAATTGTGGATGTACTTACAGGTATTACACGCGACTACAGAAGTTTGATTTTATATTATTTTTCTTCCCTTTATCGTGTACCTACTTAGTATATTTTAAAATCCCTTTATAGATTAATAAGGCTATTACTGTATTGCGACGAACTGAATAGTATTTTTGAACGCCATTAGGAACGAATACAAATTGTGGTTTTTATCTTGATTAATTTCAACGCACGTAGTACATGAAAATATTCAAACTTTTTAAAAATGTTCATTATTTTTTTAATTATTGTAAACATTTTGTCTCTCATACTTTTTATTATTAACGTAAGGGAGAAAATGAATTTCACACCAAGATTTCTAAAGTAGGCAAATGAAGTCGGACAACTCGTATTAGACCAGTTTAGAAGCAAAAGAACCAGTAGTGCAATAGAATATAATAAAGCGCTGGTATGACATAACATCGATGCTCTTTTATATAGTGTGTCTAAATTCTATATCAATTACTAGAGAGTACGTATTGCGCAACAACTCTAGACAACCGTAGGTTAAGATTTTATGATCTCGTTACTGGATTTTGAGATCAAAATTGGTTGCAATTATTAAGACTATGCTCTTTGATTATAAATTCCTCAGTCCCAAATTTCGTCGAAGTACTTTATTTGACAAAATTAAATAAAAAAATTCTAACCTCAAAACTTTCATTACCAGTGTATAATTATAATTATCTTTGCTCAAAATGTACGAGGAGGAGTTTCATGCATTTTTTTAGCACACACACAAGTTCACTCTAACCAACTTGAAGAATTATGCGACATCATTTTTTTTAATGCTAAGCACATATGTATACATATTATTATATCTTCACACAATTTAAAAATTGGCGGGAGTTTAACACATTAACATTCCGTTACTGTGTAATTTTTTGACTTTTTTTTTATTTTCTTTTTCTAAAGCAATTATTGTTGTTAGTTATGCCAATTTCAAGTTGGGTTTACGACATTTATTTCCATAAATATTTTTTAAGGCTGTACGATAAAGAGTACCTTTACATTAGCGAACGTGAAAATTAGCATAAAATATTTTTTTATAACCACTACACTACTTTTCGTATATTATTTATATTATATTCTAAAATCACGGAAATGGCTTCATTATAAGTGAAGACAGAAACTAAACCAATTATTTATATTTCTGACCTGCAATTCGGTTACAATTTATTTAATCACTGTCCATAACAGTTATAGAGAGAAATTAGGCAATACAAGTCTTATTATATTATATTTTTTTTACCCAAATGCTAAAAGTATTATTCCGGCTAAATTATTTCAAACTGTACCTACACATTAATGGTTTCACGCGGGGTTTATTTGCACAACATCTAATTACGCAATGTCATGAGTACTTACCGTCATATTAATTTTAAAGGTATATCTCACAATAAAAATATTTAAAGGGTAATATTAGAAACCAGATGCCGTTACATGCTACATCATACGCAATTACAAAATTGGATATTTAATTGTATTGTGTTTGACGCTTGAGTTACCTACATTAGGGTGGATCTCTATCCGCATAGAATATCATAATTTTTTGGTTCCTTGGCTTCACTCCATCTAATGATTTAGGAACTATGTCCCAACCACCAAAGTATATACTAATAAAGTAAACACTTACCAATAGTTGAGTGTTATATGCACTACACTACAATAAATAATGAATAAAACATACAATTTACAACTTATCTGACTAATTTCTGAATAAAAATAATTATTATCGATTTAAAATAAAAAAAAATATCCACTAAATTCGACGGCTTCCCGCGCTTTTTCAGGAACTAATATGTACTATGTCTATACCAGCCGTATTCAACCTTTTTTTATCCAGGCCGCAAAGACGTCTTAGTTATGGTGCCACTGGCCACGACGTAATTTTTCAGCCTATTTAAGTGTCTAAAAACATTATAAATAATTTACATTGTATTTATTTGAATAAATAGCATTTACAATTCACTGAATGATATTACCTATTCTTAAATTTAAAAAAATGATAATAAAATACTTTATTTATCACGTAGGCGAACAAAGTTGCACTTATGATACGTCAAAACAAAGCATAAGAATAATAATTATTATTTCTAAACAACTATTAAAATTACTTATATACTTAACCAGCCCCGGATCTAGGGGGGGGGCAAGCCAGGGCCCGTGCCCCGGGCGGCGAATTTAGAAGGCGGCAAATTCAAACTTGGCAGACGAATACACATCTCATCATTAACGCAACTTTGACTACTGAGACATCCAGTATATAACACACATAAATTATTTCGCGCGGGGCGCGAAATGATGATGATGATGATGCCAAAAGTAAAAATATAGGCGGTTAGGGGCGGCATTATTCAGATTTTGCCCCGCCTTAAAAAAATTGAAGATCCGGGGCTGTACTTAACTATGGACATTTTAAATTACAGATAAAATTTATACTTGCCTTGCTTTTAAAAATTTTGCTTAGTATAGAGCTCAAATGAATTTGGGAAAAGTTTCTGCAGTTATTGTGAATATTTTGGAGTCAGTTGGATACTTGTAAAAGGTCAAAGGTCATGTAAAAGCTCCGCGGGTGCTTTAGGGCCGAAAATATGGTCTTTTCGCGATGACTCGTGCGGGTTGGCTGAAGTGGCTATAATATGGTAAACACTAAACAGAATGATACATGGGCTAGTCAATTGACATTATATTACAATGTAGCGCCATCTATACATATTTTTCTGAATGAAGTGCAAATCTTGCTTTTAAAAAGGTTTGTAAAGTTGCAGCAAAGTCACGTCAGATTTTCATACTAGTTTACTAAAAAGTATTAGAAAGCGCAACTAGATGGCACTGTTATCTAAAAATCTTAAATTAGTTTATTTTAATGTCTTAAATTAATAATTTTATTTATTTGTTCGCGATAAGGTTACTTTTTATTTTTTTCGAATAAATATAATATTTTATATAAATTGTATCCATTATTTGTATTGAATATTATAAGCTCGAATTTCAGTAAGGCAAGTATTAAAACTAGTTGTACAGCGTGACGAGATAGGTATAATATTGTTGTTCTATTTATTTATATTCTACGTTTTTTATTTAGACGGTGGGTAATAAATTTTTATTTCATAAAAAAAAAACTATAGAAACAGCGCCATCTATTGCAGGGTTGTGAACAAGCATATAGCAATGTAGTATTCAGTTGGGGTTGCAGAGTTGTATAATGAGATAGCAACAATCTAAAGTAACGTGAAGTTGTTCAGAGTCGATTTCAAAGATAATTATAATATAAGTACATGGATAGTGGATTTATTGAAGCGAGAATTTATGACTCCGCAGCGAATCATCATTATTCATATTATAGTTATGAGCACATTTAATTGTAGTTTTATTTGACTCCTAGCAGATTTATACGTTTTTTGTAGTTCTTCGCTTATTGCTTTGTAAATTTTATATTGGAGTCAAATAGCTGAAGAAAGTAGAAAGAAGGAATAGATTTTGGAAACACTGTAAAACAATCAAACAAAAAATTAAAAACTAAGTAAGTTAGAAAAGTAACCAGAACCAAAAAAGATCCAACTTTAATGTTACAGCGTGAACTGCAGCGCTGATGTTTAACCCAACACAGAATCCACCAAGTTACATATTACTTTACAAAATCAGGCCTGTGATTTCAATAGATAATTTATTGTTTTTATTTAGAGTCAACAAAATGTATCTTGCATTTTTTTGTTATCATCATCTGCAGGGCTACTGCGGCTCCTTTTGCAACATTCAGCGACCTACTAGTTCTAAAACACACACACACACACACACACACACTGCGCCTAATTGCCACCGCATGATACACGATGTGATAGCTTATCTCCATATCGGGCAATATTATTAAACTATTACCCTATATTACTATTTACTATTTATTTATTGGATAGATTTTGTAATGCTACTTAGTTCTTAAACGATCATCAATATATATAGTTTTGTAGTCTTTAATAACGACTGTTTTAAAATACAAAGAAGTAGTGTTAGTTCATGAGTCTAGGAGCGCCTTTGAACTCCGATTGTAGAAACAACCGATCAAATCTTGAATTTCCATTCCAAATATAAAACTGTATAAAGTATAATTTAAAAACAAAATTCATGCCTGAAAGCATAGTGGCCCCGCCAAGACGTGCCAATGATGTTCCTTTGTATTATGGTTTAGTACCTCTATAAAAATACAATTTGACAAATTGTTATTTGAAATTATACGAGATTTGTCAGTGGACGACATTAATATACGACGCAAGCAATAACTCTGTCTCACCCTCTGTGTCTAATGCTGGTCTAGAATGAATTTACACATTTCCTCGCCGCTGGAGCGAGCGCCGTGACTGACGCGCCGCGCTCTCGATGAAGACGTCATAAAATAATCACAATATCGCTTCTATGAGTCGCTTCCCTTGTCGCGGCGGGACCCTTCTGCCATATCGTGCCACCCTCGCCTCTACCACTCCGAGTTACGGTTGAAAATCGCCTATTCAACAATCAACAATAAATATACTCGATGTTTGAATCGCCAGAGGAGAGTGCAGTTTAATGATCTGTGCGTAATGTCGCTGAAACATAACTTCCGCAATGTTTTGTTGTAAAAAAGTCATGGGACGCGGGTCGCGTGCGCGCTATGCTCGCCTTCCGGCGCGGCCCGGCTAATGTTTGTTATTAGTCTAGTTTTTTATGTTGTTTAGCGGCGGCACCACGCTACAGATAGCAGGCAGGAGAAGCAGCACAATACAGTCGCGTGCACGCAATAAAAGCACGTCGTTTGCTAAAAACCTTCCGCTTAAAGCCGTAATGAACACATCAATATAAATTTTCCACACCAATGATCGTCCCATCGGTTTTAATGTCAATAAAAAATGCACAATGGCGGGATTCATATTCTTAGTTTAATGTCTTGCTGTTTCGTACACGAGTACGAGGTCTTCAAACGGAGAAGTCTTCAGTCAGTAAGAGATACATTCTAGTGGTCACCGACAAAGTCCTACATCGCAAAAATGTCTTTAGAGACAATTATATGTATTTGCTTTCAACTTTACTCCAATACTAATCTTATTTGATGTAATTTTGTAAGTGTTCTAAAGGGTCTCGACATTAGAGCCCATCCATATGTATTGGGGCATGCGGAGGTCGAGACTTGGGTCGGCTGAAAAACCTAATGAAATCAATTGAATTAAACATCAGCGGAGCCGTTTTGGGCGCTGACAAAAACGCGGCCCCGCGCCACCGGCCAGGGCCCATCGCTTGGTTGTTAATATGGCGTATACGACGGGGTCTATATCAGTCGACTGTAAAAAATAACATTGATATAATCACTCTATTGACCTTTACGGTTTTTGCGATGCGTTTGTTTTGAGTCGTTTATGAATTTAATGTTGTATAGACTGGTAGCATGATAAATTTTGCTATAATTTTTTCTAGTTGGTTAAAAATAAATGTTCGTGTAGAGTTCTAGGTTATATTTACGCTATAAATGTAGGTGTTTGTAGTTTTATGATAAGCTCCGAGTAGTCTTATATAAGTGAACACAAAATATAGAATTCAGAACGCCAGTGGCGAAAGGCGAAATTTTCCAAAAGGGAACCCGACATAACATTTAGGTACTAATATGCATAAATGTAGACTGCAAATATTTTTGACAATAATTAGATTCTAAACTAAAGGAAGCCGGCAGGAATCGGGTTATATGGACCCTTTGTCACTGCAGAACGCTGAACCACTTGTAACTAATTGTTGCAAGGTTTGATTTTGATTGAATTCTAGCTTGCCCACCTATTATGTTCTTAGCAATATCATTGGTCATGTAAGGTCTTTTAAAACACAATAAAAATATTATACGGCGATCGATAGCCGTCAATGGAAAATCTCCGGGTCAGCTGTCAGTCAATTCAAATGAATGGTAATGTGTCACGTGGACGCACGTGTGAGGATCCGCCTCCTCAACGCCTCCGGCTAGCCTACACTCTGAACATTGAATTATATTTTCCTATTGGTTATGACTATAATCACACATATTTTTCTATGATTAAATTAACTAAATTGTACGAGACTATCAAGATCAGTGGCAGGCTTAGAGACGCGAGACTTCAGGCGAAAAAAAAAACATGCAAAGGCCCCGGGCACTGCAAAAAATAGTTCCCCGGTGTTAATAGTTTCTTCGGTAAGATCGTAAGAAATGTCCTCCAAGGCATTACGCGAGACCTTGGGCTTTGATGACAATAGAGGTGTTTTTTTATTTTTTATTTAAGGAGCTTGGACATAGTTGTGAAATAAAGGTTTGTAATATGACTTGGATGTTTGTCAGAAAGTATAACCCAATGAATGGGTCTGAATTGAATAATGTATGTAAACTCAGAATCAATACCTAATCCTTCTTCATTCATTGTTAGTGTTCGTTTCCAGCCTGTAAGAAAAAAAATGTTATTGCGGATGCGATGTTCCAAATGACCTCAGTTACACTACACTTCGAACAATTATAGAAATATAGGTAGGCTAGGATAGGCTACCCGGTAAGTGTGCGTGAGCGCATATCATATTATAATATCACATAAGCCGCGGTAAAAACAAACCGCCAGCCAATACAAATTTCCCCTTAGAGAACAAAAGCTAGTGAGAATATCTCGTGCGCGACAATAAACAACAATTGTCTTGGTGTCGCGAGCCGCCGGTCGCCGCGAACTCGCTAGGGTTGGCACTAGAGAGGGTCATTTGGCATTACGCTAACTTACATTCATTTATTTTACATCTACGGCTCGAGTAACTTATTGTTAAGTTCAATTTTTAATGAGATAAGTATATTGACGGTTGAAAGGCTAATTGACTAAAGCGACATTTTTTTATGACGCCAAGTTTCATACTTGAAATCACGTATTTGATATCAGCACTTTTTTCTATGTTGTTTTAACCTAATTATTTTTTTTAGAAAAAAGAATTCGTTTAGGTCATTTGGCTTTTCAACCCTCAATATACTTATCTCATTTAAAATTTTCCTTAATAATACGTTACTCGAGCCGTAGATGTAAAATAAAAGAGTGTAATTTTCGAACAAAATAAATATAAAAGCAAAAAATTTTAATTTTGCATGTCCTAATGCTGCTACTTATATTCCAAAAGAATTCGTCGCAACAGTAACAACATACATTGAGTCAGCAATATACTGATGCACACGCCATATTCGCAATAAACTATAATACAAAATGATAATAAAATCAGTACAGTAAAATGGAACATTTTTAGTGAAAGTATTCGTTATCCATAGGTAGATTATTTTTGGCAAAATGTTTGCAGTGGTGTAGACGAATATGTGTTTTAATTTATTAACGCAAAGTCAAATTGACCCTGTGTAATATTCACGACTAAATTTTGCACGTGAGCAAAGATTGTTGGTATCAGTAAAACAACAACACCGGGTCTGAGTGCTAACAGTTTAAAAGTCCCACTTAATTTTTGTGAAAAGAATTGATTCATATAATGTTCATATAATGTTATAATATTATTCATGTATTAAGATATTAATTATTAATTGATAAGGACAGTGGACAGTGGCAGCCCTGTGGTGTCGGCGGGTCGGCGGAGGATGCGCGCGATATGCAAATGTGCGCTACTGCGGTGCGCCATTGTGCGCGCCCGCGCCCGCGCCCGCCTCCGCTGCCGCCTAACGACCCGCTCATGTGCTTCTGTAACTTATGGGCTCGCCACTCAACCCATACTTTTTATTCATATGCGTATTGATTTCGGCCACTGGTGGTTCACATTTTTTCATTTATGAGTCATCTCAGCGGAACAATCGGATATTTTACTTTTACGCATAACAAATTGGATAGGAAAGTCCATAGAGTGCGCTTAATGGAGGTATATATTGAATACTATTCCAACATGTCTAGTGTAGCTAATAGCACATAAGAATTAATTTGATCCGATTTCATGAAATTATTTTCTTATATTAGTTAGTCCACCTAGCTAAGTACTGGAGTAGATTGGGCCTATATCGTATGATTAACGGCATGCAGTGAAGCACCTGTGCATGTTGCGGTACGCGTTATCTTAATTAGCCACTGTGTAATTTATAGTTAGTTAGGCAGTTAGTAAGCCCGGCACTGATTCTGCGAGGAATTATACAGAGATGATACTTGTAATTATGATTGAGGTAGATGTGATAATTAATAGGTGTAAAAATAACTTTAGACAAGAATTATAATAGTAAAAGGTAGATAACTGTAACTTTGACGTTTCGGAAGATCAACACCTCAATCCCTTCCGTGACCATGAAGGTTATAGCTTTCGAAACGTTGGGAGAAAATAAAAATATAAAAACCGTGATAAGTCCCAAAAATTGAAAATTTCAATGTCTAACATTCGCGTAAACATCAGTCATTTAGACTTTTCATTGTACTGAACTATTACATACTTTACATACTCGTAACTATTTATATATTAGATACACACTACATACTGTTTTTCGTTACAGTTTTTTTGCATCGCAATACAAGCAACCTTCATATCATAATATAAACGCTGAAAGCCGTAAAACTTTTACCTTTATATACATTAAGGCAGAGGAATATATTTTATATCTATTAGGTAAGACAATTTTGTTATCCCCGTCACTGTACAATATGTCAAAAATTAGCACGAACTTAGTATTCCATTTTATTCCGCAGAAAATACAAATTCTTCAAAAATTCATTCTGAATCAACCATCTCTTCATCCATAATATATTTAAAGAAAATTCATTAACAAATACGACTACCAAGACGTTATACGGTGTAGAAGTGGTAAGCATACATAGCCATTTGACGACAGTCTCACTTTAATCAGCTCAAGTAGTGTCCAAGCGCTGTAATCATCCGTGCGTACGAACACGTGGCGTTGCGTTGATTTACGCGTCGTCTCGTTGTGCCACTATTGCATCTCCTTAGACGTGTTGTTAATATGAGCCCTGTATTATATACTGTCCCACTGGTGGGCACGGGCCTCCTCTACTACTGAGAGGGAGGCTTTGGTCCACCACGCTGGCCTAGTGCGGGTTGGTTAGGTGTTGTAAACATATTTAAATCATTTTATATCAAACAAATCTTCGATCACATGACTCACGAGCCATACAATTCTAGTCACTGCATCGCAACTCCACTTCTGGACTGCAAGCGTTAGTCAGGTGTTGGACGCATAAATCACATCAGCTCTTTGTACCACAGCGCTGTGTCAAAGTTTTTTTCCAGCTAACCGTTTGCTTTTGTTTCCCGGGTCGGTAGGGCGTAGCGGAGCGGCGACCGGCCACGTCCCGGTATTGTTCGCAGTGCTTTGTGCCGCCGACCATGTGGGAACACGCTGATAGCCATTGTGTTCGCATTAAACATGACAACTATTATAAACTGCCCGCGGCACAGGTAGGCTGCGTTTCAGGGGTAATATGTTATTTCGAAAGTACTGTTAATGGAAATTGGTTGGTAAAAGTAAACCAGACAAAACTTTATATTCGCTTTCTATTTCACGTACTTCAAAAATTAATCTCTTGGTATATGCTTTCAATTTACGTACTTCAGGGATCGATCGTGATTGATACATACAATAGGAAATAGAAACAAGAAATCGATTTCATCTTCTGTAACGTTTTTATGTTGTCCGTATTGCATTGTAAGCTTTGAGTTATAACTGTAAGGAATGTTGCTAAAATACATCACTTTAACCCTAGTATGGGGTCGTTAGTGATATTTATGTGAACACAATTTATCGATACTTACGCTGTAGGTATTTCGTTCCTCAAATAGTCTTCATCCCTCATTCAATGTCAATGAATCACAAACTTGTTTGAAACGACAGCAATAATAGGTTTATTTTCTACTTTGAAATGTTTCCGAAATCAAGGTTTGCTGTATTGCCGTTAGATCCGGGTTTAAACAAAAGATATTAAAAGTAAATATGAAGAATTTCTGACGTGTTTTTTTCTATTTAAGAATTTTAAACAATGGTGTAATTTATGTCATCGACATTCGTACATCGTGTACGAACTTACTTAATTTTATACAAATGATTCATTTATTCAATCCGAATCAACAATATGACGATACAAATAATTTTGAAAATGGAAGACCGATTACATTTCTTTCCACTAACCGCTGTTAAAATAAAAATAATTTTGCAGATTTTATCGTGGTTTTTATATTATAATTTTTTCGCGATGTTTCGATGACTGCAGCCTTCGTGGTCACGGGACGGACTGAGATGCTGATAACCGAAAATTCCAAATTACGATATATACCTACATTTTACACTTATACTGCTGTTTTCAATAAACGATCCCAATCAAATTTTTAGATTAATCGCAAAAAGTGATAAATCAGATCTATGTATTTTTGACATATTTTCAAATGAATTACTTTGATTGGTGTATTCTTGGAATAGAACCGAAGAGTAAGATAGGAATGGTTTATTGAAAACAGCCGTAGAACTGTTATAGTATGACAGAGCACTAAACAATGTCAATATATGCACCAATTTAGTCTCTATTGACATTGTAAATAGATCTGTATTTGCACCTCTATATATAGAGTCAACAAGCACGCGTTGGCACATGAGATTCCTATTTGTCATTAGTAGTTGCCGATTATACTATGGACCTGGATACTATGCTGCACTAGGCCAGCGAGGTTGACTAAGGTCTAAACCCTCTCAGTCATAGAGAAGGCCTGTGCACAACGGTAGACAGTATATAATACAAGGCTGATATTTATTATAATTTTTGGATGCCATCTTTATTTTTAGGGTAATTGAAGTGCTAACCAGGCGCGTCAATTATTTGGCCATTCAGTTGTAAAAAATAATGCTTTCTAATATTTCAACAAATCCTTTATACTCCGAACTCAGAAGTATTTTAGATCTTATTGCAACTACTAAGTTCGTATAGATTAAGAATTAGAGAGCGATACATCACGCACAAGAGACGTGACAAATATGACGCTACATATTATAAGATAGAGAACTAAATAATAGAGGTCCCGAATGCGCAGGCGCGTCAGGTAGCGGGACATGTTTTTTGGCGCGCTTCGAGGAACTAGGCTTGCCATGGGACGCTCGCGATTTAGACTGCGTTTTATTGAATCGTTTCCCAAAACTGTTGGGAAGGTTCCGTGATTTATACGCGGGGTTGCGCGGCGACGCCGAGTCTTGCGCGTCGTGTAGCTGTCCCTTATCATTTGTCGAAATTGAGTAAGTAGACTACCTCAATTGCGTAGTTGTACTGCGTACGCGGTGCGTACGTACGTAAGTAACCGTGTTGAGGTTTTGGACTTAATTTACAGGTTGTGTAAGGTTTTGTTTTGTGTATAGGCGTTAGTGTAGTCGCCACTGGGAGTAACCTGAGAATGGCATACTGGAATCTTCCGGCTTAATGACTACAGGGGTGCCGAAGACAGAGAATTGACTATAAACCAGTTTAGACTTATTTGAAAAAAGTAAGTCAAAAAAGGCTCAATGTTTGGGTGCCACACGAGCTCACTGAAAGAAACCTAATGACCCGTGTAGTTATCTGCAATTCTTTATTGAGACGTAGTAAAAGCGAATTGTTTTTTAAGGATAACTGGTGATGAAAAGTAGATCACGTACGAAGAGGTCGTGGTCAAAGGTCGGTCAGGCTTCACAGACTCTAGCAAATCTTGGTCTAAATCGCAATGAGGTGATGTGTGTAGTGGGATTGGAAAGGCATCGTTTATTATGATCTTTTACCCCCGGATAGACCCATCGATTCAGATCTCCACTGCCAACAACTAATGAGATTAAAGCGAGGAGTTGAGACTAAGCGGCCGGAATAGGTGTATTGCGTTCTAGAATCAGCCTGTGTATATTCGGTTCCAAGAGGCCGGCATAATTCTGTCGACAGCCGAAGGGTAATCATCTCTAACCAGTCGACATTCTATCGGACCTCACTTCACTTACCATCTGGTCCAGTGGGGTCACTTTGCCGACCACGTAACATAAAAAAAGCGCTGATTAAGTAGCTGTATTGGTATCACAATATCATAGTGTCTTGTTCCCAACTTACCTGTTGTAGCTACCGTAGTTTTTGCCGTTTCAGGTGTTCGGTTCCCCGAAGGTAGCTATCAGTCTCGCTAATGTGCGCCATTTGTTTTACTGCGCACTACGTGGGGACACGTCGTGTTTTTTTGGAAATATTCACCATTTTCGATTTCTGAATATTTGATCTGGGTATTTGCAATTGTTATTGTTTGATATAAAACGGATGTCTTTCAGGGTTGGGATCCATTTGCAATCATTAATATTTATTATTATTTTCGCGTTTTTTTGACATATTTTCCCCAAATAAAAAGCCTATAGCACCAGAGAAATGTAGCTTCCTATTACAGAAAAAATCGGTTTACCAGTTCTTGAGATTAGCGCGTTCAAACAAACTTCACCTTTATTTAATAGTATTGATTAGTCTGAAATATGCATGGCCTAGTTGATGTTAACACGTAGATAATTAGTTATATATTACGGGAGTAGGGCTCTATTATAAAAAGGGCTTTTTATTTACCATCCGGACCTAATGTGGATTAGCAGACAGTATACAAGTATTAAAAACATACACACAAACACAATAAAAAAATAAAAAATACTATTAAAACACAGGATTAACTACCTAAATAAACAAGTCATACAATCAAAAGTAGATAGACGCCTGTCTACAGCATGAATGAGTCGGCTCATTAATACTTTCCTTTATTTAAAAAACGGCAGCTTATCTACGATTCTTCTCATTCAATCATAAGATAGTCAACTATTTCATTATAAATATATTAAAAGTTCCTTTAGGTGTGATATCTAAACGTGTCATAAATTAACTGGATGCAGTTAGTGAAACGATTTGCGTAGGAAACGGGAGGTGACATGAGACGCTCGTCGCCGCGACACCGATACAATATGTATGAGACAGGAGCTGGGGCGCAGAGGGTGCTCCTACAACTACTGCGCTCCTAGTACATCATGCGATAATGTGTTACTTGAGAATCAGAATTCATTTCTGGTGGAGGTAGTTCTCATGCTGCTTCGGTGGCGTAGTTGTATTGCATGCGCGGTACAACAGTGCTCTGAGGTCCTGGGTTCGAATCCCGGGTAGGGCAAAGTGATATTTGGGTTTTATTGCTCAGTATCAGCCCGGAGTCTGGAATTTGTGCCCGATATGGCGATAGGCTCGACCTCTATCACATCATGGGACGGAACACACTTGGCGAAAAGTGGGTGCCCTGGTTGCGCCTCTGCACACCCCTTCGGGGATAAATGCGTGATGTTGTGGGTGTGTAGTTCTTATGACCTTATCATTTATGTCTAAAATTTTTGTGAGAAATAATATAATAATAGAAAGACTTCCCCGCCCTCACACCCACCACTAAAACTCCTGTAAACTGGGATCAGCAGCGTCATGAATTTTATGACGTCAAGCGGTGAAGGTCGGCGTATTTCAAGGAAACATTAATTTATCTTCCTATAATATAATAATATATATAAAAATATCAGCCCTGTTATATACTGTCCCACTGCTGGACACGGTCCTCCTCTACTACTAAAAGGCATTAGGCCTTAGTCCACCACGCTGGCCTAGTGCGGATTGACAAACTTCACATACCTTCAAAATTCTTATAGAAAACTTCTTAGCTATATAGGTTTCCTCCCAATGTTTATCTTCGCCGATGAAATAAGCCATAATTTACAAAGAATACACCCGTACCTTTAGAAAAGTCAGAGGTATGTGTCCTTGGGTTTGAACCTGCGTACAATCGTCTCGGCAGACCTTTCCACTCCCAACTAGGCCTTCGCCGCTGAGAAATGATATGCTGCTGTTAATTTCTAGATAATTTAAAGTTTATTTATGGTTGAGTAATTAACAATATATAAGCCTTGCATTATTTTTAGTATAACATTATGTGAGGATTATGTGACAACACATATGACCGCGGCTAGAGACTGAACGGAACGCTTACTAGACCCGATAGATCTCTGACCCTTCATCGAACCTCTCATGTTTAACGATTTGATTTTCAAACTCCTATTGATTAGAAAGGAAGTTAACAGTAACTTGTGATCTCCGGGACAAACATTATCATCAAATATCTCTAGATACCGCCGTCTACACCCTGTATTATTATTGTTTTTAGAAATGAAAACATTGTCATGAATGTTTCATGCGGTGCGTGCTATAAAACAAACTGATGACGCAAACCCCCGCGCGCCCCGCGCCCCGCACCTACTTCTCAGCAGCTTCTAGCGACTGATTGATTTGACAAACAAGAATAACAATGAGGTTGGCGGGTGTCGCCGGGGCTCGGGGTGCGCGGAGAGGCGACGTCCTGCGTCCGCGCATCTGCAACTCAAATCGGGATCAAATATTGATGAGTTCTCGAAAACTCAAGCATCACCGTTAGTCTGAGATTAGGCTGGTCGTACGCCCTGATAGCGATTGTCTTTGTTTTGAGAGTTAGTTCCTGTTTAATTGTTTGATTCAACAGAGTTCATAATGACCTTATGAAGTTTTTGTTTATAATTAGTTTTACCCCAATTCCAATGCTGAATGGTTGCAAGTAGTCATTGGTCTGCGTCCAACTGTATAAACTGTTTAACTGACTTGGAAATCGAACCTACGATCTCCTCGTTCCCTCTCTATATACCTACGCTGCGACAAAGCCAATTAATATCCAGCGATCTATATTTATAACCAGTAACTCGCGCCAGTACTATCCCGGCTTGCATTTCTATCCATAATCGATGCGCACAAGCCGAGTGTTTTCCTCCATTGATAAAATGATATACTTTGGCCGATGGTGTAATGCCTATAAACTTTCCTCCATGTAAACATATGGTAATGAAAGACAGAGTTGATCTTGAACTTGAAACTAACCAAATATATCAAAATGGTCGATGTATGTACAGTCAGTTGCAAAAGTAGCTCAACAACAGTTTTTTTTTATCTATATCTATATATACTTATAATAAATCTGTAGAGAGGTCAATTCTGTACATGAAATATATTTCTAAAATAATAATAACTATCAGGGGGTGATTAGGAATCGATACTGATGCCAAAAATGCAATTAGTAAAATTTTTGTCTGTCTGTCTGTCTGTCTGTATAACCGTTATAGAAACAAAAACTACTCAACGGATTTTAACGAAACTTGGTACAATTATTTGTCATACTCCTGTGCTGGTTATAGTATACTTTTCATCACGCTACAATTAATAGAAGCAGAGCAGTGAAGGGAAATGTTGGGAAAACGGGAGAAGTTACTCCATTTTTTAAGCTTCCGTCGCGTGTGCACCCTTAATGGTTAAAGCTACACAGAAATCATGTATGACGGAAATGTTCTCCTTAAAATTATGTAAAAAATATCCCACGACAGCATATGTCTATCTTTTATGGTTGACTCACAATAGCACGTGTAACTCCCGATAGCTTAGCAGTTCGAAGCTTTCTCATTATATTTGTCTACTTTTACGTTTATAACACTCTCAGTCATCCCTAATTAAAAAAGTTAACATCATTAAATATTCCATAAAAAAGAATCATAGAAATCGGTATAGAAACACCAAAGTTATACATGAAATACACTAATAATAAGCCATCAGGCGTGAATACTGAATCATGCTATAAGGATTATTTCTGTATAAATATAAGGTCGCGAACGCACAGGCAGGCGGCTTGTTTGGCACCTAGAGGCTAGCGAATCACCTAGCGAGTAGCTTTGTAAAACGAACATTCTCGAACGTTCGCGACCGGCTGCATTTTTGAAGTCCGAAATCCACGCGGGCGAAGCTGCGGGCGGAAGCTAGTCTAACATATAATTAAACATTTTATGTTTATTTACCAAACATACAACGTTTGTCGATACGGCCATAAGGAATTTTAAGCGGTTTGAAATTATAATTTTGTTCGTCTACTTTTGTGGCTGACTTTGTTTATAGCTGTTCTATAGGCGTTTCGTACAAGGCATGTTTATACCGCTATACTCGAACTTTATCTTATAATTACTATGAAGCCTTTAGACAATAGCAGAGGCCGTAGCGAAGACGCCTTTCTACAATCGTTAATGTTAATATAAAACAAAAAATGTATAGAAATGACACATCCTATCGATATATCAGTGGTATTCTACTAAAAATACTTCACAAACAATACTTTGTAATTCAAGGTGTTGGATGGTGTTTCTACTGTACCGTCTGTCGTATCGCTTATCATGAAGCGAATGGCAAGCTTGTTTCGTCATTTAAAAAAAAAAAAAAAAAATAAAAAAAATCACTTCCTAACAAAATCAGCGTATAAGTCTGAGATTAGTCTTCAGTAGAGCATATTGCTTCCGCACGCGTCCTGTACTAACATTGACACGAGTTATTGTACTGCCTACGAGCCGCTGTCGCTGACGTGGAGGGCTCTCGCGAGCTTTCGCGCTTCGTCGCCTTTTAATTATCAACAACCAGCTTATTTAGACCTGTTAAAACGATTATATGATACGTATCCGCGGCTCTACATACTCTTGAGAGGTGACGGCAGAGTTCGCTGTTGTCTCCCAATTATACACCACAATGTGTTTTAGGTGCGATCATGTGTGTTCATATTGCCCTTGTGGTTATAGATAATTAAAACATCATAAAAGAATATCTATACAAATATATAAGCTGAAGAGTTTGTTTGTCTGTATGCAGTAATCTCAGGAACTACTAAACTGATTTTGATTTTTTTTCATCCAAAGAAGCTACATTACTCCGCTATAGGCTATTTATTCCAAGGAAATATAAATAATATAAATCTAGAAAAATCTTTTCACTAGTTTATTATAAAACTATAACTAGTCGATTCAGAATTTTTAGGATTTCATTATTTGAAATGATTTTTAGGAGAATACTTTAAATAAAAGTGCACGAGATATTGGATGTCACAAGTTCAACAAACATTAACCTCTCCATAGGCCTCACGAGGTTAGCTTGTAGTATAAACATGTCACTCGAAAAAAATATTTCTAATAATATTATGCAAAAACTGATATCTCACCATAGCCACTTAAAACTACATTTTTGTTCTCTTTTATGCAAAAACTACGGATTTTATAACACCCAACAACAAACCAATGCAGTAATAAAACGTTTATTTAATCTTTACCCGGGGAGGCGTCGATGCGTCAAATCGCCTTAGTTTTTAATTTGCCCGCGTCGACAATAATCCCGGATCAGCCAGGCCTAATGAAAACTGTCGGCCGGGCCGTGTCGCTTCTAAATTAAACTATTGCGAATAAATTAGCCGAAACCCGGGACTGGACACGGTCCATTGTCTTCTAGCGTAGACAGTCTTCATTACTGTCTGATTTACGTTCAGTTGTTTCAAGTTGAAATTTAAATTAAAAGATATTGAAATTTAAGTATGTTTCATTTTTATATAAATTGTTTTCTATGTTAAAATTTGATGCGTTATTTTTTAAATAAATAAGAAAGAGATTTATTAATTAAGGAATTTAAAGTAATTAAATTAGATGTTGGAACATTCAAACTAAACAAATCAGACAAAAATTTTCAAATAGATTGTGTCCCCTGGCAACTGCTGTTGATTAGGTCTTAGTATTTACTAAAGCACTTAGATATTACATTGCATGTAGATAATATATTCATATGAGGACTTGATAAAGGCCTCAGATCAACGCTGGATGCAAACCGCTTTCGACAGTTCCGTCTGGAAATCTTTAGGGGAGGCTTATTTTCAACAGTGCACTTTATGTGGCTTATGATGATGATGAATATATTCATATATTGTCCTTGGACTAATATACTGTCTGATGGGTGGATAATAGACATGTCCATATCCACAAAACCTCGAAATAAATTAAGATGAAAAAATATTATTTTCTATTACATGGCTTTCGTCTAAATTTCGATGTAGATGCAATAAAAAAAATATTTTAGAGAATCCAAACATAGTTGTTTGTAGAATATTGAAGTTTACGTATATATCCATTTAAGACCAATTAAAAAAATGTAATATTGATATAGGAAGAGATGTTTAGCAGCACTGTGGCTTGGCAAATATTCCAAATAACAAATAACCTTATAAACAGTTGATCTTATGTCACCCCATCACACATAAAGTGTTTCCGAATGGGCAACGAGGAGAGGTGTTATTGCGTGTCCGAGCGACATGGATCCGTATGAAGAGCACTCGTATAATACAAATACTGTATAGTTTTTGACGTATAAATATAGCGTGATACAAGTAGTATGTCATTTGCAATATATGCGAAATTTCGGGAGAATTATAATAAAAAAACCGCAATAACGTAAAAAAAG
Source organism: Manduca sexta (assembly GCF_014839805.1). Lineage (NCBI taxonomy): Eukaryota > Metazoa > Arthropoda > Insecta > Lepidoptera > Sphingidae > Manduca > Manduca sexta. Next base: position 4,919,861 of record NC_051140.1, read on the forward strand.
TTTTATTCCTATGTCTAACATTTGTAAACATAAGAAATATTTTTTCAGCCTATGCTTTGGTAGTGACATATGGAATAAGCGGCTGTATGATGGTGATCACCTTGGCTTCTCATAAATAATAAAATACTACCAGAACCTTGAATTAGTACTTTATTGGATTGAACTGCATGCAACTCTCTTACCTAGTAGATATCAAAATCATAGGTGAAATTTTGAACCTATTTTGAATATATTTTATCTTAAGGAATTTTAGACGGATTTTGTACCATGCCTCATTTAGACTGTCGGCGAATAATTCTCTGAAAAACTTGGCGAATGATTCGTGGACAGGTATGACTGAATTTTGAGTAACGAATAGACCCGAATAAGCTGTTTACATACTCGCCTGTACTCGGCAATTATCTAAATCAGCGGTTATGTAATTAATTAATTGTGTCCAAGACGTTTATGTACCGCAAAGAGGTATTATATGGGAATTAGAACGAAGAACAATTAATTGTATTGACAAACAATTAATCGATAAACAATACCTAAAATTGTTTTCGAGTTCTGACATTCAAATAAAGAACGTCAAAGGGTAGTTCACAAAGGGAGTCGATATTGGCGCGTAGCGGGACGTCGTGCAAAAAAATCACTATTGATTGATTGTTTGTTTATTTGTATGGGTAAACGGCCGTTTGCACAATGGTGTGCAAATATTTGTGAGTTGCGAGCCGTGTGACCCGCCGCGTGCCAGTACGCGCTAATGAACACCGCTTTATGTGGGGCTGTATGGCCACCCGCCCTCTACGCCTTTGCACACTCCGGTAGACGCCTCTAGTTGCCGTGGTTTCAGCTCTTTGGCTTTAGGAAGAAAGGGCAGACGTCACTGTTAATTCAGCCCTGATCATCTAGGTCAATATCATAAAACAGCATTGAAAGGCTTAGTTGTGAGAGCAGCTTTATGTATACACCGTGATTTCCAATTTAAAGAATAACAAGTCTGAAAACTAACTTTTTCGCAAAGACATTAAAGTATATAGTTTAGTTATAGGCCGGACATCAGGGCCAAATTTTTGCTCCAAAAGTGGTATGCTTGTTGTTGTTGCTCCAATTCGTAATAAGTTGCTGTCGTATTTGAAATATCTATATGACAAGATGTCACAGCGTCCTTAGATTTTATTACAAAAATAATATACAGAAAATTGCTAATATTCGCATCAAAACAAGCAAATCATGATATGGAAATAAATATGAAATATTTTTCATTGAAGTTATACTATACCAAGATAGATTGAGTAACTTCAATCTTCCCAATGTCCGCTCTATATAATCTTAGAACTATTTGCTTTTGCGGAACTTAGAACAAGTTATATCGGCCTGTTTGTGGCTGCTAATTATTTGTATGAGGAAATGAAGAATGATTCAGTATTTTGCATACCGTTCTCCGCGGCCTATAGTGAGATGCACGCGCGTCCGCCCCAGCAATATGCCTTCTGCCTTAATATCGCTGCGGGAGACCGACACTGCCGCCCGCTAATGAACCGCCTTTCAATAATCGATTGTTCACCCACAAACTCACATGGCCATTGTTTTTACCAAATTGTAGGGTAAAATCGATTGATAGCGTATGTTTGTATTATTAACAGGGTAGGGTAAAGCGGCGATAGCCTAGTTGGGTGTGGAACGGACTGCGAAGACGAATGTCCGCAGGTTCAAAACCCAAGGGCACACACCTCTGACTTTTCTAAAATCATGTGTGTATTCTTTGTGAATTTATCGTTCGCTTTAACGGTGAAGGAAAACATCGTGAGGAAACCTGCACATCTGAGAAGTTCTCTATAGGAATTTCGAAGGTGTGTGAAGTCTACCAATCCGCACTAGGCCAGCGTGGTGGACTAAGGCCTAATCCCTCTCAGTAGTAGAGGAGGCCCGTGCTCAGCAGTGGGCAAGTATATAATACAGGGCTGATATTATTATTATTATTATAGTAACAAGGTGTATTTGAACGGGACTCTGCGGATAGTAGCAGTAATATTTGACCTTTGGACTGAGGCCGGGCTGCTACATATTTGGGGCGCGGTCAAACCTAAGAATAAAGGGTTTCAAATCGGTTTTATGAATGAATCCCTTCTAGCCGAATTTCGGCTACGGCGGCCAATGTCGATGGAGATCAGCCAGGTACGCAGGAGATATTATAGTGCACAAGTGATTGCGCAATACACGAGTGCACTCTTTGTTTCTTTACTCTCATAGGTGAGACGGCGATCTGACATGACCGGAGAGAGATCAGGCGTAGGACCAACGACTTTACGTGCTTTCCGAGGCACGGGGGTATCACACCGCCAACTTCCTGACTCCGAGCTGCCACTGAGTAATTTTTAAGATGAAAAAACCCAGTCACATTTATTTTGGCCCGACCCGGGATTCGAACCCACGAACTCAGCGTGGTAGTTGTACTTGTACCGCGTACAATTACAACTACGCCACCGCGGCAGTCATTATAATCAGTTTCATAATGAACACGCAGTTACAACGAAATCATATTAATACTAGCTGTGAATGCTGTTTCGCTTACTGAACGCGGACCTGCTTTACTATAGAAGGGTTGGGGAAAGCACTCCTTAGTTTTGGCAAATAAACAGTATTTTTTTAACCCTTAAATACCCGAGACTTCCTTGAAAGGTGATTTCGCCTAGACGTCTGTTTTTGAGTACTCGTGATTATTCGCGCGGCCGACGTAGCGAGGGCGACGCATTTGCATGACAAACGCGACGCGAGACCACTCGCGACAGCGCTGACACTCGGCATCACTCGCCAACACTCAGCTCCACTCGGCGCCACTCGGCTTTACTAATTGACGATTGTTTATTTACACACAAACGCGATTATAGTGAGGGTCGACGACGCATATTAATTGTCTTGATCGTTGTGCTAAAATTTGTGTTGCGTATGCTTCGCGTCTTAGTATTGACGAAAAACAAAATTAATCGGCAAAAGAAAACAAATTAATATTGGTAACCATTAAGAGCTATGACTCTTATTTTATAATTTCAGTTTGGAAAATTGAGTTTGAAAGCTATGATGGCATCTTACTCATGATCTAAGAAATCAATATAGTTAGTAATATCAGTCTTAGGGCGAAGAAATTTCAAATTCGAATTAAGTACTCTTTATATTATTGAATGTATTATTGCCTTTTAATTAGAACGGGATGTCGCGGTACTGTTCTATAGTTTAATGGAGGGGTAAAGTTATGGAACTACTACTAGACACAACCACTTATAGGTTAAAACGGACTGTAGTTACCTTTGCTCTCATTCTAATTCATATAGGATAAGAATGAGAGCAAAGGTAACTAAAGTAACCATTGTAACCGTAGAGCGCGGGTATCTCTGTGTTGGCACGAGGGTGACGCAGGGGAGACGCGGGGTGTCGCGGCACTTGTTCTGGTGTCGCTCGTTAATTTGCGCAGGGCCTCGGTGAGAGGCTCAGGTGGAGGTGTGGAGTGCCTCCTCCCCGCATCTCCCCCGCGTGAGAGGTTTGGAGGCACTCGGGGACACTCGGCACGTTATTAAGTTTGCGCTGCAACGCGACGCTCGCGCTCCTTAAATACTGCACTTATGTCGGGGCTGGCGTCTGCAGTCGTTCTATGAGGTTTATTTTGTTGATTTAGAAAACTTACAGCTAACGTATATAAATAGTAAGAAAAAAATATAGAATAGAAGACCAATAAAAAGTATGCATGTATAGATAAATATGATTAGAATAATAATAAAATAAAAAGGTATGCTATAGAATTAGAAGAAACTAAGAATAATGGAAATAGACAAAAAACTATATGAAGAAACGGGCCTGCAAGAAACGAAGAGTTTTGGCAAATAAAGTTAAAAGTTAATAACACGTAATGAGTAGTAATTGACGGTAGAATTACAGTGTTGCATAAATACGGCAATTCTGTTTCCGAAAGAAGTATTACACAACTACGTGAGGTGTGTAGGAAATTGTAAAGTCATCGATTTTGCCACACGAAAGAAAGTTACTGTTGGTAGAGCCAGGCGGTGGATAGTTTTTTCTGCTTTGATGGACTGGCAGTGGTGGCCTTAACCAACAAGAGGCCCCAGGTAGAAATAAAAAAGAACCTATACGAGTTCTTGGGCGGAGTAAAATAAAAGTTCCCTGGTTTTCAACAGTATCGTCGGTAAGATTGTAAGAAAAGGTCCTCCAAGGCACCGCGCGAGGCCTCAAAAGGGCTAGGCCCCGGGTGGCTGCCTGGTTGTCCGCTCCCTAAGGCCGCTTTAGTCTTACAAAAAATCAACGGATTTGGATTGAACTTTGTCATTATGTTTTGAGGGATGAATAAAACTAGGGCCATATAATTAAAAATACTGTCTCTTTTTCCTTTTTCCACTCTTTCATATATGTCAGCAATATATCAACTCTGAATTAATTATAAACAATTATTTTCCTCCGGCACAATATTAATGTTTAACTTACACAGTTCAAAAAGATGTAGTCAATTTATAAAAATAAAGAAAATTTAGAATGACTATGTTTCAGTAAATAATTTAATATGAATGTAATACTTAAACAAATATGTTTTATTTATCTCTGTAGTAATTACGACGAGACGATTTGTATTTGCAACAAACGCGATCTGAGCGGGATTCTTTTATATACTTAACCCAAGTAAATGCAACATATTTTTTACAGACGCTTTAGTATAGAGAATGCATTCCGCGGCTTCATCACAGAAATACTTCTGTTCTTCTCTTATGTGCCGAAGTATCGCAGCATGGCGCTAATTAACGCATGCCCCGCCAATTAGCGACGTGTGGCCAGTCGTGACGTCAGCGAGCCGCGCGCCGCCGCCTCGTGACGTCACTACACGCCCCACCACCTAACATCGCCATTAACGTAATTGCACGCGGTGACAATTTTGAAAATGAAACGTATTCTAAAAACAAACATTCGACGCGGCGCGGTGCTGAGGCGAGCAGCGGCGGAAACGCGCGAGATATACCGAGGACGGCCCGCCCCCGCTTCCTGCACCAATCAGCGTCGCTCGCGTTCGCCATTGGCTGCCTCGCTGTAGAGCGCGCCAGGACGGCGCGAAAAAACGCGCGCCGGGAAAAACAATGGCACTCAGTCGCGCGGGTCGCGGGCAGCACTCGACGCTCATTGTGTTATTACCAGCCTGAGTAGAGCCTTTAATGGCGGCGGACGTGCTCCGTTTAGTCTATGTTTTGAAGGTGCAAGGGGGACGTGGTAGGTCCGCGTTCGGTGGCCGAGGCGGCACTCTATCTGCAGCACGTAGGTGGTGCGCGGTGACGTCATAGGTTGTGGGTGTGTGCGTGTGCGCCGGTTGCGCCGCGTTGACGACAGGTGGCAACCGCAGCGCCCGCGCATCTCCCCGACAACAACTGGCCTTTATAATACTTTGTTGCAACTTTGTTGAACAAACATTGTTGTGCTGAATTTCTATAGACTATGGATATTTTAAGTTTTATTATTTTCATGAAAATTGTTAGTGGCTATTTAGCATTCAATTGCAGGAAAATTTCGTTAATTTATTAATTTGTTTTTTGGAGTCTTATCTTACGTACTGACCTGAGAATGAAGGCAGAACATCGGTTTCATATCTCAACATGAGATTAATATTGTTCAAGGGAATATTTCTATAAGTATATCTATAATATAGGATGGGGTGTTGCTGGTATATATCTTATATCCACTTAGATAGCGACCACCGTACACAAGGTGTTAAAACCCGCCATAGTGTCCCACGTAAGTGTAGCGTTCCAGGAACAACCTGTGTATATCCGGTTCCAACAGGCCGGCATAATTGTGTCGACTACCGAGGGGTAATCATCTCTCGTCAGTCGACATACTATTGGACCACACTCCACTTACCATGAGGCGCAGTGGGCTAACTTTGGCGTGCATACATAAAAAAATATATAATTGTGACATAGCAACATTGTGATTACTGTACTAGATACTGAGTATAATAGCGGAACAATTAGTCATGGACACCGCTGTCGCACGCGGCTTGTAGTCGCAGTTCATGCGCCGGCGCTGACAGTTCCCAGCGGCCGCGCTGACCCTGCAAAGGCGAGCTACCCAGAATGTAGGGTTGCCAGTTTTTATTTTATTATATATAGCAACATTATCCTTACTTTGTACTAGATGTTAAGGCAATAATAGCGGAAAAATTTGCCGTAGACTTCGTTGTCCCATACCGGCGTGCTGCTAGTTGCTGTAAGTACGCCGGTGCTGGTAGTTGTCAGCGGCCGTCCTGACCTTACAGTGGCGAATTACCCATTGGTTAGGGTTGCCAGTTTTATTTTAAATTTCTACGGAGAGAGAATTCACACGATAAATATGTAAAGATAAACAACTGGAAAAATACGAATTATGATAATTTAAGTTTTGGTTATTTTTTTATAATTTGTTGTTAATCGTCACTGTCGATTTTCTGACTTTCTTCCTTATGTCACATAACTAGTAGAGCTTTTAATACTTTAGTTATTGTTGGTATTCTACAATACATCTGAATTTGGTTGATAGGGATCTAAACCGTTGTACTAAAGGAGGCCCGTGACCAACGCTAGCTAGTATATAATATAGGGCTGGTGCATTATTATTTAATAAAGAAAAAAAGATTTTATTATTGGGACAACATCAGTATAGCATGTATAATAAAGGAGATAAAAAAAAATGTAAATAAATATAACACAACTATACTCATTGTGCCAACAATAGGAACTCTCATTCAGCTCCTTGCTGCAGTACCAGCATGACTGATACTGCAGCGCTGATTACCAATGAGGAACACAGGAGTACAATCTGTAACCCAATTAGTTTAGTATCCGAATATACAAAGTGGTAACCCTACAGGTGGTTTGTAACTGCTTTGTGAAATTAATTTTGTGTCGTTGTTCTGTTACAAAGTCTACTGGGTCTTCTTATCCGGCTGTCAAGTGAATGGAGGTAGAAGTGTGCGAGAGATAAATCGATGCTGCGGTCCAGAAGCATGAGGTCTGCATACCTTGCAGTAAATATGAAACAGGTGTACAGGTACAGGCAGGAGTCAATCAGGTGGTTTGTCGCTTTGTAGCGGTAAATTTTATAAAGATATCAAAATTTGTATGAAAAATTTAAAGTGGAATTGAAGTGGTGATATATTACATGCATAATAAACAGAATAATTGTCTTTAAAATAAATGCTTTATTAAATCTAAACAATTACGAAGAAAGAGATTGTAGATGATGATGCATATTTATAAACACACACATAGAGGTGCATCACGTCTTTATCTCCGAATGGGTAGGCAGAGGTGCAACCAGGGCAGTCACTTTTCGTCTGTGTGTTCCGTCCATGATGTTATAGATAGCGAGACTATCGGCATATCGGGCGCAAATTCCTAACTTTACCCGATCCGGGATTCGAACCCGTGACCTCAGCGTCCTGTATCTCGTACATAATACAGCTACACCAGTCACATATTGCAAATGTATAATTTACTAGCTTTTGCTCGCGGCTTCGCTCGCATGAAGTAGTTTTCCGGGATATTTTTTTTCCGACTTACTTGATATGAATTATGACCAAATTACACAAAATCATTATAAATTATAGCATATGTATTATTCTGATGTATAAACAATATTAATGTAAAGTTTAATCCAAATCCGTTCAGTAGTTTTTACGCGAAAGAGGAACAAACATACATCCATCCTCACAAACTTTCACATTTATAATAGTACGATTTAATTATAGTATTCGTTATTTAAACAAGTCAATTTTATTTAAAGTAATGTCCAGCCTTTCCCATACTCGTTTAGGTACAAGGCTATACTCCATGCATTACGATGCCTCGTCAGTTTGTGGTTACACAAGGTCTGCTGGCGATACCACGCTTCATCACAATACCCAGAGGTCTTATATAGTGACTAGTGTGACCTCAGAACTAAATATATCTGTTTATGCGTAAATATATTGGCATTGGCACAGGAAAAATAGATTTATATTTAAATTCTTAGTAATGTAGTGTGATTGAAGACGGCTCGGTTCCTAACAATGCCCAATGTTTTTGGTATTTTTTTGTGATGTAATATAAAAACATATTGCGATTTTGTTTGTTATTGTACTATTAAATTCTTTAATGTATAGTGATATGTTACAATTCAATCCATGATCTTTATATTTTTTCATGAAACAATTTGAGAAGATTATAAAAATACGTGAGCCTTCAAGGGATAATTTACCTTATAGCTTTAATTATTATAATCAACTAGGTATTGCACGCGGCTTCATGAAAATCCTTTCCAGCTAAAAATCCCTAAAACACTGACCATTCTTAGCGCAACCTGTAAGTTGCCAGCGCCCTTTATTTAAAAATGTCAGTATTTCCTATGGGAGCAAATCGACGGGATAAAAAGTAGCCTATGTGTTAATGCTCTATCCGTGAGCCTAATTTCATCCAAATCTGTTCAGCTGTTTTTGCGTTTACTTCTTACAAACATCCAAACATTCTCACAATCTTTCACATTTATAATTAGTAATATCACCGTTGAGGAATCATGGTAGTTCATCATCATCATCATCAATTCAGCCGGGAATCGTCCACTGCTGGACATAGGCCTCCCCCATTGAGCGCCACAGGGATCGGTTCTGGGCCGCCCTCATCTATTGGACTCCGGTGACCCTCACCAGATCGTCGGTCTATCTGCTTACGCTGCGTGTCCCGGTTCGTGGTCGCCACTCCAGAACTTTTCCGCCCCAACGGCCAACAGATCTACGAGCGTGTTATTTAAATGGAGTGAGTCAACTAAAAAGGTTATGATGAGCCTCTTATCAAGTTCTATTCTATCAGTTTATATATCGATGTGAGTGACAATAAATTTGTACAAAATCTTCAGTTTTAAAAAAGTTGCTTTGTTATGTTAACATGTTTTGCCTTTTATGGTGAACGAAATTTATATTTAGCGCATAGGCACCTGGCTTGTAATTACCTTAGAACATACTGATACAATCTTGTCATTATTGATTACAAAACAGAAAATATATCTTGTGTATTATGATTAGAAGAAAAATTGTAAATAATAATATCAGCCCTGTATTATATACTTGCCCACTGCTGAGCACGGGCCTCCTCTACTACTGAGAGGGATTAGGCCTTAGTCCACCATGCTGGTCTAGTGCGGATTGATAGACTTCACACACTCTCGAAATTCTCAGGTATGCAGGTTTCCTCACGATGTTTTCCTTCACCTTTAACGCAAGCGATAATTCACAAAGAGTACACACATAATTTTTTAAGAAATGTCAGAGAGAAGGCATTGTGCATGAAATAAATTACAGTAGGTCGTAACGCAACTAAATGGAGCCTTCTTAATGCAACAAATAGAGCGACGAGTAAACAGCTCGCCTGATGAGCTTCAAGGATATAAACAGTAGCAATGTCCTGGACTTTATATTACAAACCATCATTCGACAATGTTCGTAGCAATATGAGACTTAACATTTGATGATAAGCCTCATATTATTTTTATATATGTACGGCAAGTGAACACACGGCACCTGATGGTAAGTGGAGTGGGGTCCAATAGAATCGATATTCTATTGGAATATCGATTCTAATAATAATAATATCAGCCCTGTATTATATACTTGCCCACTGCTGAGCACGGGCCTCCTCTACTACTGAGAGGGATTAGGCCTTAGTCCACCACGCTGGCCTAGTGCCGATTGGTAGACTTCACACACCTTCGAAATTCCTATAGAGAACTTCTCAGATGTGCAGGTTTCCTCACGATGTTTTCCTTCACCGTTAAAGCGAACAATAAATTCACAAAGAATTAACACATGATTTTTTAGAAAAGTCAGAGGTGTGTGCCCTTGGGATTTGAACCTGCGGACATTCGCCTCGGCAGTCCGTTCCACACCCAACTAGGCTATCGTCGCTTTTTTTTATATATCGATTCTGGTAATCTTTTATCATCAATCGATACTGATGATAAAAGATTACCCCTCGGCATTCGACACAATTGTGCCCGTTGGAACTTGATACACTGGCTGATCCCGGAACGCGAAACACTTACATGGGTCACTATGGCGGGTTTTAACATCTTGCGTACGGTGGTCGCTATACGGGCGGGTATACAATATATACCAGCAATATCCCATCCTATATTATAGATATACTTAGGTATAGAAATATTCCCTTGATATAAAAAATATTCTACCACCAGCCAGTTACATATATATACAGGGTCATTTTGAAATCGCGTTACTAAATAAAACCACATACTTATCTACTTGGAAATAACAGTTTACAATAAGTTACTTGAGTCTTAGATGTAAAATGAAAAAGTGTAAGTTTCGAACAAAATAAATATTAATAAAAAGTTATTTTAATTTTACGCGCCCTAAAGCCACTACTACTCTAAGAGAATGCGTTGCAGCGGTAACATCATACTTTCAGTCAGAAATACACCCACGCTATCGCCATATTCGCATTAAACTGCAAAATGATCAAAAAATCAGAAAACTAAAACCAGGATTATTTGTGAAAATATTTGTAATTAATGGATGATTTTTGGCACAATGTCAGCAAAGGTGAAGACGATTATGTGGTTTCATTTAATAACGCAATGTCAAAATGACCGTGTATAAATCTTCATCATGTGTAATGTGCATTAAGAATAATTATAATTAATGAATGCTTTTATATCAGGTTTGGTAAGACGACAAATTAAAGTTAAATTTTACGCACTTACACGACCAGTTTGTGTTGGAAACAGTTTTTTTTTCTTTCATTGCTTTATAAATGCAAGCAGATATTATATACAGAAGTATTTGTTATTCTAAATTCATGAATCACAGACATTTATTTATAAGATCATCAATGTAATGTACACTGAAAAAACATTAAGATGCATATCTTTAAGGCTAAATTTCATTATAAATTATACATGATCACAACATGTAAAGTTATGTACAAACGAATAAGGAAATTCTATAATTTTAAATTACATATTAAAAAGTAGCAAGCAACAAGCAAATTCTCTAATAATATAGTTGTATAAAAATACAATAATCACAACTGTGAATTTGGCTTTAAAAGTAATTATTGAGATTGAAAATGAAAATACATAGTGATATTTTTTTAACAAATTTTATTAATTCGTTGAATCATTAATATATTTCATTTTTACATAAATACCCAACTGTCTAATAAAAAAACATTAATTCTTCTTTCAACTAAAATCTGTTAAATATTATTTTTTAAATGCGCAATTTAAAAACACAGAGTACCATCAAGATTTTGTGCCTAATGTTGCGTAAACAATGCCAGGAACTGCTTATATTTGCACGTATTGTCATTCAATGTACCACCAAAATACCTCTGCAAGGCACCCGGTAACGGTAGACTTGTGTCTGTGTTCATGCGTGTGCAGCTCTAAAAACCAGCCCGGAGTGACATAAATATTGTATAGACGAGTGTGGAATGAGTAATGAGCGAGTGCATTTCTCGTGGACGCCACGCTCGGCGTGCGCGGTAATAATACCGAGCGTGACATGTCTTGGATGTCGAATGTCATACAAATATCACATTTTTAACCCTAACCATCCTACTAATATTATAAATGCGATAGTTTGTGAGGATGGATGTATGTTTGTTCCTCTTTCACGAAAAAACTACTGAACGGATTTGGATGAAACTTTACAGTAATATTAGTTATACATTAGAATAACACATAGGCTACTATGTTTAACGATTTTGTGTAATTTGGTAATAATATAACGATACATATCAAGTAAGTTAGTAGAGAATATATGTAAAAAAATATTGAATTCTTAGATAAATACCTTCCTACCCAATGTATACTGTTGTCCAACCTGTTGTTTGTATTATTAAATTTATGAAAAAGTTTAATCATATGCTCGCGATAATTTATAAAAGTGAGGAAAAACTTTGTACCCCCTTTTAAAGTACATTGCGCGCACGGAGTGGTGTGAGATTTGGCATGATTATTGTTCATAAAGACATATAACCTCCTCCTAGCCGAATTTCGGCCACGGCGGCCAATCTCAACGGAGATCAGCCAGGTACGCAGGATATATTAAAGTGTACAGGAGAGTGCGCAATACACAGGTGCACTCCTTGTTCCTTCACTCTCATAGTTCGGTGAGACGGCAAGCCGACATTACCGGAGAGAGTTCATAAAGACAAATAATAAAATCGCCGGTCGAATTCGAGTGGATGACCACTAGTGATTACGATGATATGGTAAGAAATTGATAGTTTAAGGCGTATTGGAGTATGAATTTTATTCTATTAGTTAAAATTGTTAATATAGTTTCCAAAAATAAACGTCTTTCTTTCTTTTAAATCTTAAAAAACTCTCTGTGTTTATTATTAAAACCTTATATTATATTTGTTTGCCTGTTCAATATCACTATTTTTTTTTCTTTTCTCATGATTGAAAACTATGATTGTAAATGTAGGCGAATGCACGCTGTACGCCGTTATTTAAGTATGAATCTATGTTCTCTTTTATTTGCTATCGCTAATTTTATTTTATGCCGCTCCAGGTTTAGTCGATTGGATTTCATCTTATCCCATGTTAACGGTGATGTGCGTGCATTAGCTTATATAACTATTGTGACTATGTACAAGAAAGACTTGGAAAAAATACAAAAGAAGTACTGAACAATTGATGACAAAAAGAAAGCCCGGAGTTTCTTTCTGCCTTTCTTCTTCGGGTAGTCATCACTTAGGTAGCTAGTGAAAGGCGGGTAGGTTAGCTAGGCTAGGGCTCAGGTCCTCACCGGTGAGGATCGCGACGCGTTACCCTTCTATTTCCCCCTACTTGCCAGACCGAGCTGGTTACTTCGGTTTGTACCTAGTCTTTTGTATAAACTTTATCCCTAATTTAAAATCTCCATAGTTATATAAGTGATTTTAATAGTTGTTTAGAAATAATAATTATTCTTATTCTTTGTTTTGACGTATCGTAAGTGCAACTTTGTTCGCCTACGTGATAAATAAAGTATTTTATTTATTTTTATTTTATTTTGTGTGTAAAAGAAAAACGAATTATAAGTTGGTGTGTTTCTAAAACGGAAAGATTTCTGAATTCCATGCTGAGATAGTAACGAATTTTTTATGACTAATTCTATTTTTGCCTGTCTTTATAATTGTTAAAAGGCTTTATCTTTTGAAGTGCAGCAAGATGCGCGCTCAGATGTTCTAGAATATACTAAGCACATGATATCGACAGCTGAGTTATTTTATTAAACGTCTACTCAGCTAAGAACAATCTCTTAAATGAAAACTTAAGCTTTGTTTATTAAATAGTTTAATACATTAAATGTTCACTTGAGATCTTTCTCAAAGATGAGATTGATTTATTAATACTGCCCTCAGACATCGTGATACAAGCACTAAGTAGCATAGTTAGGTAATTTCTACCTTGTATTCTAGTAATTTAGGTTTACAAAAACTAATTCGCATTATTTGTATTTTGTAATACTCACACCAAGATTCAACAATCATTTATTCTTTACACTCGCCCTGTGGATTCTATTCAGCTTACTACTAAGATTTATAGGCATGACTACCAACACAAATATTAAAATAATAATACAGCCTTAAGTTTATAATTTTCCAACTGCAAAAAGCGGCGGTAACGGTGCGCACGCGCTGGTAATTGAAGTAATTCTTAGTTGAACAATGAGTAGACGCAGCTGCGTAATGACATAAGTAATGTAATTTTCCACACCTACTATAACTGTTTATTACACTATGCAATTGCGGGCTGAAGAGACGTATATCTTTCTTCTATTAACTTATATAGTGCTTGCCTTGTATAGTCTATTTATTAGTTAAGACTTTTCATAGTTTCCTGTAATCACATGTCATAAAATTTTATTTCTCTGGAATGTGGGGTGAATTAATGGTAGTTATTGAAGTAAGTAAAGTCCAAAATAATGTGCCATGTTCAGCCACTTTTTCAACTGTTTTCTATTGTAATAAGATATATTAAGCAAAAAATAATGATAAAATGTCGTCAACGCGAACTATGAGTCTGGTGAGCATTTGATCTTTGTGGTGGGTTGAGAAAGCAATTAGAAAGTTATATACTGACTGGAGTAACTTCGTACCTTTGATTCACCAGATGCACTATAACTACGATGCTGCTTTTAAACATTGACTGTTCTGTTAATTCCTTGTCTCGGGCGACCACTGGCGCTGTTGGTTGAATTAATACGTCGGCTGCTGGCCCGCGTAAGCTACCGTAATGATAATCATTAGCTGCGATGTGCGGCGGCAGATATGCCACAAAGGCACCAGCTCGAGAGCCGAGCTCCGTCCCGCGCGTGACCAGCCGAGCTCCCCGCCACGCGGCCACGTCGCTTAGTTGCCTGCGAACAATGCTGTACTATTTTTTGCTACAATATCTACGTGTTTCTCTCGGTCCGCCTCGCGTACAATCTCAGATCTCGCAGACTATGTAAATAACGTGAGTGCTTGTGATGATGTAAAAGCGCCGCGACAAATTACAACCGCCTGCATACCGTATATACTTATACGAGTACGTGGCAAAGATCTGCTTTCATTGACGTTAATAAATCATTACAATACATGGTGAATGTTAAACGTTGTTTTTGCAAGCGCCATTGACGCGCGCGCGGTGCGCCGCCGCGGCTCGCAGGCTCTAATTCATTATGGACGCGATAAACATCTCGTGAGCGCTAAACATTTAAACTGTCTCGCAAATAGCAAAAAACTCATTGATAAAGAAATCAATTCGGCTTTGTTCGGAACGCGATCGCTATCTACGATAATCCGTGTGTGCGCCGCGTGTCGTTTTGCTGCTTGATGCTGGCGTGGTGCTGCAGCGTGGCGTGTGGCGTGGAGGCGTTGGTGGAGCGTGGAGTAGCGTCGGCGTGTCGCGGTGGCGTGGCGGCGTGGCGCGGCGTGTGACGGTCGTCGATGGCGGCGGCGCATTCCGCGGCGGCGGCGCGCCTCGTTGGTATTCCGGGGGCGCGTCGCGCGCGCAAACCGAACGCGCAAAAAAGACAATGACTCCGTATTTTATACGTCCCTAAAAGTTCCATCAGCGTATTGATGCGAGTCGCGGCGGGACCCGGCCCGTTGTTTTTGGACCGTTCGCCGCCCGCCACCGAGCGATATTTTTTGAAAAGCGTTTTACATTAAAAGCATCTTTAGACGTAACGACATCCCTCATACATATGAACGTCGTTTAGTTGACAGAGTTTGAAAAAAATTAAACTCGATATTTATATTTGTCGGACGAAACTGATCGCTTGGACGCGTTAAGGGCCCCGACTCCCGTTAGTTTTTTGGTGGGCATCTTTTGTTTTCGAATCTTAAAATATGTAAAGCTGTATCGTTTCAACTTTGTTAACTACTGTGTGAACAGATCGTGTTTGCTGCCGACGGATATGTGGGTGATAAAAAACGTCCGAGTTCTATAGAAACAGAGGCTTCTAATTATGTGTGGTAGCGAGCCGCGAGGTGGCGTGCATTGATTTCTGTTGGGAGACCGACAGCCGAAGGACGGCAGCGCGCGCCGTGACTTGTCACACAGGTGTAAGTTTACACAAGAGACTGCGCTCATCACACCTTATCACACCTCGAGAGATGTAGCATATCCCTTATCCAAGATAGGACCATTGAGATAATTGATGTATGTATGATAAAATAATGCGTATTAACAAAAAGACACACCAATGTTTAGTCCAGCGTTAGCATTTTTGCTACCAGTGCAACGAAACTTCATTCATGGACCAATTGTTCCAAACTAAAAGACCAGGAAAAAGTGACCTAATATCGATTAGGTTGTAATATGCGGACGTTTGGTCACGTAAAAAAAAATCTTTAAGAGACGATCTCAAATCAAATGTACCTACAACTTGACTATAAAACAGGACTAACATTTGATTAAAATTCTGTTATAGTCACAATAATATGAGAGATATCGATGATCTGTTTTAAACTTATGACTGCCTTAATTGGTGGTCTAGTCATTTGCGTCCGCGGTATGATTAACGCTCTGAAGTCTTGAGTTCGAATCCCAAGTCCGGCTAAGAGCCTTTCAATATCAGCCTGGAGTCTGAAATTTGTGCCGACATAGTGAAAAGTTGGTGTATTATTGGCGGCACTTTCTGCCCTTACAAGGGTAAAAAGGCGTCAGTGTATGTTACCTATGAACGTGTAGCATGACGCTGCGTATGCGCAGTGTGCGCCGGCTACCAGGAAGCAGTTTGTTTGCGTTTCAACATCCAGAGAGTTCGGAGGCGCGTGTTTGCGGTGCCGGCGCGGTACAAAGCGGTGACACACGCCTCGCCTGTACTCAGTTATTGTTTATTCACTTTGTTTAACTACTGTTACTATTTAGATATTGTATTGATAGGAGACGGATAATCATCATAGGAAAGGTTCAATTCTACAGACGGGGCAAGTTAAATCGTATTGAAATATGTATAGATATTGGCTGCAACTAAATTATGATATGACCATGCTGCTCGTCTGTTTGTAAACTATATGACCGTCCATAAACAGAAAAGCAATAGTTCGGAATTTTCACTGTGATTGTTTTCGATCACCCTCCACTTTTTATCTTAATTTTACTTTTCTTACACTGTGAGAACTTAGAAATTGGACCCAGGATCTGCTAAGAAATCGATAATTCATAAATGAATATAGTGAATGTGTTACTTAATACTTATGTCCGCTTCATTGACGTAGATTTATAAATATTGTGTATATTATTGGAATGAACTTTGGAATTCTGGAATGAACTTCCTTCCTCGGTGCTTCCTCGGCGTTATGACTTGTCCTTCTTCAAACGAGGTTTAAAACCATTTTTCACGGTAGGCAGCGGCTTTCTGTGCCCCTGGCACTGCCGACATCCATGGGCAACGGTAACCACTTACCAAAAGATGGCTCGTTATCTCGTCTGCCTTCGGCAGCAATAGAAAAAATAACAACTACTGCTTTAAGGTCTTGGTTTAATTCACGTGTCGGGAAAAGCGATATTGATGTTGCCTGCTCTATTAATACGGAGTTAAGCATTGTGTCCGGTAATGGCGATTTATTTGCGCCTATTTTCATAGGATTTAACATAACTGACAAATTGTATATGAAAAGGAAAAATGTAAGTTGCTAGACACGTACATATAGATTTCATTTGTTTCTATTTTCAACCGTTGCCAAGTTTGTAAAGTTTCTATTTATAGCAATACTATCGTCGAATGTTGCCAATATGTCTAAAGGTAGGTGTATAATGTAGTCACGGTAGCGTTGTCAAGGATGATGTGGGCTGCGCAGGCGCACAACCGACGACCGCGGCCGACCGACGCACCGTTACTTTTATGGGAGTCGACTGGTATTTTGGCGCCACTGACGTGATCACTTGACTCAGGCGCACCATACTAAGTTATGACAGCGCATAATAGAAATATAATTTATGTAAGCTAGGAGCTGATAAATTCGCAGAAAGAGTACACGTGTACCTCTGTCAACTTTTTTAGGAAAGATGCGTGAGCTTATGTCAGCTGTACATAACATAAAAAAAGAAAAGAGCTGATCTAGTTACCTATCTTAAGTCTTTAGGCAAAGGTTCAATTCAGTCGAGCATAATAGTATAGCACAATAGGGAATGTTAATTAATAGCGTGAATGTAGTGTCATAATCCTCGCGGCCTTAATGTTGAGTCACATGGTATATTTATTACTGTTTAGCGAGAAAAGCCTGGCAGTCACTCATTGTTCAATTCTCCATGGTTAATAACCAGTAGTAACACCAAATGTAATCTTAAATTCAAAATTTCTACACGACGCTGAATTATAATTGCCGTAGAGACGTAAGAACTGAAATTTCAGTGCCCTGTAACTACAATATTGTAAAGTGTATTTTGCTTGGTTTTCATAAGCTGTTAACTGCGGGACAATAACTCGCCTAATGAAATGAAATGAAATGATTTATTTGAATCTGTAAAATGTTAAACATTATTTAGAATCCGTCAATGTTAACTCTACCACCAGTTCGGAAAGCAGATTTCACCAGAGAAGAACGGGCAAGAAACTCTGGTGTTGCTCTTTTCAATCAGTTTAGGGTAAAGACTACAGTACATGATAAAGTGAGAAGATAAAAAAAGTTTAGAGCAGTTCATTTATTTCTAAGGTACTCAATCACGGGCAAATCGTGTTACGGAAACCCTCACCAAATTTCTGAACTGAGAATGAAACCAGGTCCAACCAGTTCACACTTCATGTACTGTTTTGACCAAGGGGACTATCAATAGAGAATAATGTATTTATATAATAGTGTTTGTCGGTATACGCAGGTTGGAAAGCTGATCACTATGCGCAGGCGCACGGCTCTGCTTTCCCTCATCAGCGCTCATCACGACGTCGGCCTCCACTTTCACGCGCCGCTTAGAAAAAACTCTCTACAGGCTTGTTAGACAACGGAAGTCAAGGAAAAGTTATATGTATTGACCGAGGACTTTGAGATAACGTAGAAAACATCATCCTTTTTTTTACGGGGGTAGACAGATTTGTATCACATCTACAGTTACGAGCTATGTTAGATTCTATATAATAGAGGGGACGCATATAGCCTTTTACAAAACACACGTCCAGACTCCGGGCCAATACTGTAAAAAAACACCATAACCTCTCCCGGAGGTCGAACCTGAGATTTCAGCAAGACAGTGCCATCATGTACGCAATACAACTATGCCACCGAGGCAGTGATATAATATTGAGAAAATCCTGGGTAGAATACCTGATATCATCCTTCAGTCTTCAACTCACTTTAATTTGTGGCGCTAACGGTGTGTAATATAACAAGAGGTATAAAGTACGTTGCTTAGTTTTTTATTGTTTACATGGTTAATACACGATGACCGCCTCTGTGGTGCTGAGGTCCTGGGTTCGAATTTCGGAATGAAAAAATACCGGCAAAATCCCATAGCGTGCTTAAAGTCGTGTGTAGAATATGCATTTGCTTCTAACAAACATAAATACTTTAAATGTATTATGCCTATTAGGTGGGAAATAATTTTCTCGACCATAAATGCACGCAGTACAAAACATTGAGCATAGTCTTATGTACATGACTGATTATTAAGGCGCCACGCAGACGCTGATAACTTGTCGAGAAACACTCGTTCTGCCTTAAAGCTACATAGCGGTACCGAAGTATTCATAGAAGTACTTATAATAAAAAAATAAGTAATAATCAGCCCTATACCACGGGCTTGGCCCTCCTCTATTACAGAGGGATTAGGCCTTAGTCCACCACGCTGGCCTAGTTCGGATTGGTAGACATCACACACCCCAAATTCGATTGAGAACTTCCCAGGTATGAAGATTTCCTCACGATGTTTTCTTTTACCGTTAAAGCAAGCGATAATTTACTAAGAATAAAATACATAATCGCATAGAAGAATTCACACAACGGTACACCCAAGAACATTGCCACGATTGGCGAATACATCTTGAATTCAAGACGTTTTCTATACGAATACCATGCATACAATTTATTAGGTAATAAAATATCGTAAACAGTACTATAAAGTATACAGTACAGTAATTTGAAATGATAAGTTTATTTGAACGCACATTTCAATGTGGCACGTCCGCTGACTACTGGGTCACTGATTCTCTGATCAACACCTGGCGGATTCACTATACATTATATTACAATACTACTCACTTATACTCTAGCGATTTGCTTTACAAATTGTAGCATAGGGGTTTCTTGGTACTTTATTGGAGCTTGAGTCTCTATAGTCTTTAACATAATTAATATGTTTGACATAAACTTACCACCTTATTCATAAACGTTTTTTATCTAAGGACGGAGTAAAGCTGCGATAACAAGTATGTTTCTCAGTGTCCAAAGGCACTGAGAACAGACATAGGGCCGTTGTGATTGGCTAATATTGTTGTATTTCAATATTAGCCAATCACAACGGCCCTATGTCTACGTAGACATAGGGCAGTACGTACTGCGAAGGCTGCCATGCCGTCAGCATTAAGAAACAGACTTGTTATCACAGCTTTACTTCGTCCTTAGATAAAAAACGTCTATGAATAAGGCGCTTAGACTTAAGACTTTAACATAATTATTATGTGTATACGGACACTGTAAAGTGATCCCACCTCGTCTGATAGTAAGTGGACTGGGGTTCAATATAATTTATAGTAAAGTACTTTAATTTCTGGAATGGAGACTGCATATCGGCAAGTATAATATTGGATATATTGCAGGGTAGGCCGTATACCTTACTGGGGTAGCAAGAAGTCACAGTCAATGTCAGCAGGAAGATTGTCTATGAGGTCTATGATCGGTATTTCCATATATTTTGTTAATGGTAATGATGATGGTAGAGTACAAGTTGTTGCTGTTGAGGATTAGTCTATATATTTTTATGCAGACTCACTGTCCCCGAAGAATCATTAATCATTTATGAGTGTTCGAGTAACTGTCCTATTCAGTGCAAGTAGGTACTTCCTTCCAGTGGCTTAGGGTATGGGCAAGCCAAAGCAGCACAAAAAAAGATCGGGTTTTTGATTCATATGAAATCTGCGTTAGAAAATAAAATAGGTATCGAATATAACTTTGCCCGTCTCTGAGAGTGGTAGTCGTGCCGCGCACGCAATACAACTATGCCACCGAGACTACTTATTATACATTAGGCACTTTTACGTGGTGAACAAATTTCATGTGGTGTAATAACAAACAAATTAATATATAAATTATCGATGATTCCTGTCGGTTTCATAAAGAATCTAATTATCGTTAGAATGATTTGCAGACCGCATTCATGAATATTAGTAACTATATGTTGTATCGGGTTTCCCTTTCGGAATATTTTACCTTTCGCCACTGGTAGGTACCATCACATCTACTTACTCGTTAACTTTCGCTGAGTGCAAAATTGTTTTATTATTTGTTTAGAAAACACAATTTTAGCCTGTGGGTTGTCTTCCTGCCTTAGTTGTTATGTGCTTAATGCATAATTTTATAATTAATTTATTTAATAATTAATTAGAACTTAATGCATAATTACTAGTATAGTTTAGTAGTAGTTTTTGTATATTGTCTTGGCGTCTGTAAATCTAAATAATTAATAACAAGTGTTCCATAAAATTGCTGTATTAATTAATTACATGCAAAATATAATATTTGGCGACGAGGATGGGATTTGAACCAGTGCAAAGCACATTAGATGAGCATTTATTACATGCAAAATATAACATTAGTTAATTAGTTGAGTCTATATCGTTTCTACCCGTTCGAGTTAAAGTTAGCAAAATTTGTAAAACCTAACCTTAAAATTCGAAAGCTTAATTTTACCTTAAGATCCTATGGGAACTTCGAAAACTTTTACACTAGAGATGCACCACGAACTGTCAATATTTATATTCATACAATTACTATGAAAAAAGTTACTGTAACCAAAACAGTAAATCGACGCCGCCTGCGCAGCACCTAAGAATGACAGCGGCAAGTCGCTAGTTTACTTACTAAATGTTATGCTAATCGCACGTAATTGTGTGATGCCAGCGCATAGATACCGCATCTCCAATGTAGCTTGAGCTCTACTGCAATAGCAGAAGGTCTAGAGAAGAGATCAGAACGCTGGTCACTATTAACAACATTACGTGATTGTTATACTACGAAACGAGATAAATGTAGCACCTGTTAGTGTTTAGATATCTATTAAGTTATCTTCACTTTCGTGCAGTGTTTATTACGAGGATTTGTAAATTTTCTTATCATAATAGCATCGGTTTGTAAATTACAATATTGTGTTATGAAATTGTGTTCTCTATCATAATATTTGATTTATGCATGCAGCATAGCACGTCGATAGTTACGCTTAAAAAATCTCTATAAAATATCATAAAGAGACATGGCAGGTGGCAACTAAAAACTTGCTTTACAGAAATGACAACACATGCAATCAACTACACATAATCTGTAGGTGTCCATCTACATTTATCTCGTACGTGAAAACAGCTCAGAAGGAAACTATGCAGTTGTGAATAGCATGATTAAATGCGAAGACGATCAAATGTGGAGCATATGGCAAGCGAGTGGACGAGCCGCACGCAATCATCAAATCTAGGATCAGTTTTGGTGAGATGTGATGATAGAGCACTCGCCACCCCGGTCACGTCGCGCCGTATCTATGGCGTGGCGAGGTGGCGGCGGTGGCGGCGCGGTGGCGGCGCGCCGGCGGCTCTCGCGCTCGCTTGCAATTCTGTCACGCGGCGGCGACACGGCGCGAATGTCGCATATCAGCTCGTAGGGCGTTCTCACGTCCAGCCACTCGCGCGAAATGCACCGTTAATCAATCGGCGAGCGTGGGAGAGTGCGCTCACGCACGTGCGCCCGCGCCTATACCATCTACCCTGCAGCATTCACCATCACCAGGGGCCAAGGTCACGTCCAGCCAGCGGGGTGAAGGACGGGCGGCAAGGGGCCGTCCAGGCGCGAACTACGAACAATAGCGGTTTATAATACAATGAGTGCGCGCTGAAATACATAACATCAGCGACATTCCCGTCACGAGCGCGCGCCGCCGCCTTTTTCGACTATTTTGTTCGTGTCGGTGGCGGGCGCGTAGGAGCTCACGAGCAGCGCGACCTCTCTCCTTATTAATAACGTGGTCTGCATGGGAAATTCTCCGCGCGGCGCCGTGGCCAGTACATCCTCCGACACGCCGCCCACGCATCCTTCACGCCGGCCGTGTGTCCTGGTAACCATCTCCTGCATGTCGATCAACATTTCGAGCAGGCGTCCTCGACTCGGCGAGGCCGTGCATAAACGTGCCTTCGTTGACGCCTCGTCGGTTTCTTCCCCTTTCTCCGGGCTGAGATTCGCGCGGCCTCGAGCATAACAGATACAGTCGTGAGTCAATAAACAAGTCAACGATGCGCCGACGAGCGCTAATTGCGGCGTGACGCGTGACAGCGGCGGCACGACGGCCGAGCCCAGCGCGTTTACTAGTCTAATTGGCGCGGTGTGTCCGCTTAGCATACATTACAATGGTGATCAGCAATTCTACCGATGTCTTAGTGATCGGCGGGAAGACGTTCGGCGATAGTGCGTCTTAAGGCGTGGTGATGGCGGCGAGTTTCGATGTCTCGGCCGGCGACACTTCCCGCGAAGCAAATTTGAACGCGTTGATACGCAAATTGGGTAATTAGTGCGGTGTTGCGGTGCCGGAGGAGCGGTATGCTAATGCGCCGACTCGCTCGGTGCTTATGAGCCCATACGTATGTTGTGGGCGCTGGGCGCGTTGATCGATGGCCGGCTGCTGCTCGCCCGTCTGGTCGGCGACATACATTTTTTGTCGCGTATATCGCAGGTGCTATTTTTACGCCGCGACGTGCACGGGCGCACCCCGCCCCTCGCGCCCACACCACCACACCACAGCAAGTACTGTTACGCAACTATGTTTTCTTCGAAGCCATACAATGGCGTATAAATATCCCGAGGGAGGCTAAAGGTGTTCTATCCAATTGAATTGTAGCGCAGTTGTGTCGAATTTGTTCGCGCGCCATAAATGCCGCGTTGATTATCTCGTCGAGGGTAGTTTTTTGACGCCGACGCGCAGTTTATGCACATGCGTAATAGTGCCATCAGTGGCGCGGCGCGGCGTCGGTTTTTGCAACTTTAGTCCACGAGTTTGGGCAGCGAGGCTGAAAGCGGCCGGATCTCTATTTGCTAAAAATACGAATGCTCGTTTTTTACCATTTTGATGGTAGAAGTAATAAATGTCATCGCCTGAATATTCAGTTTCGAGATCATTATGCATTTAAGAACTTTAATTAAGGGTATGACGCTAGAGGAATGATGAACTTACTAAAAACAAATTAAAATCATTGAACAAAACATTTGCGAATTTTGAGGGGTGCATAAATAATGATACTATAATTCATAGCTCATTTGATGAGGAGTCCCACTTGGTGAGATCACATTCCAATAGATCTCGATCCTCTTCAATAACTGAAAGCACTATTGTAATCCTATTTTTGCCTTGGGACTGATTCAGTGCGTGACATTCGTCGCAACGTTTGAAATATCATCAAAATGAAAGAACAAATACAAATATCGATTTTAGCCCTAAAGGCATAGGCAGAGAAACTACAAGGGCACTCACTTTCGCCATTGTTTCACCCCTTGAAGTTATAGGGAAAGAGCCTGTAGCCATATCGGGCACAAATACCATGGCTGATACTGAGACTGTAGAAAAACCCAATATCACTTTGCCTGACTCATAATCTCTGACAAATACGCCATCAAGGCTTTCAGTAAATAATTTTTGTTTCTGCTCTACTAATTATTGACTACGTTAATGATTTTTTTGGATCAACGGGATGTAATTGCAAGATTTACTACATAAAATGTTTTTTACTGAGCTGCAAAGCTTAAATGTTCAGGATTTAATTGGTTGACGCAGTAGTTTGCTAGAAGTCAATATAGCGAATATATTTTATACTTTTTTTGTATACATGCGAAGTGACCTCACTGGTCCTGGTGATAAGTGGCATGAGGTCCAATAGAATGTCGACTGACGAGAGATGATTATGTCTCGGTAGTCGACACAATTATGCCGGTCTGTTGGAACCGGATGTACACAGGTTGATCCCGGAACACGACACACGTGGGCTGCTAAGGCGGATTTTAACACCTTATGAACGGTGGTCGCTATCCAGATGGATATAAAATATATCCTATCACCAGCAAAGCACGATTCTACCATCACGATTATTTAGTCGAGTTTAAAATATTTAGCTATCTATCAATCGCTATAAATGTAGTGGAAATCTAAAGCAATGGCCTCTTTCGAAGATAGTTTTCGTTTCGCGGTTAGCATAAATCTTGCTATGATCGTTAGATATCAAGTTTATCACTATCCGATATTATATTTCTATTACATTATCATCACGATGTAGTGTGTCAGGCTGCTTAAAATAAAACAACACGCTGCAGCTCTCTCCATCGCGCTAGACCGATTTTGAAGCCAATTTTTGTTTTTGCTTAAGCATATTTATTGAGTTTGAGTTACAAATAAAAAATAAAATAAGCTTTTATTGCTGTTACTGCTAATTACAATAGATATCTTATAACTAATTACTTATTTACGTAACTATTTTTGTCAATACTCATTACTTAATATCGACAATTGGTTTCTTTTTTGCAACAGCTTGTCCTACGGCAATGGCCTCCTCTAAGGATTTCCATGAGTTGTAACTCCGTGGAAATAATGGAGATACAACTAATCTATACGTAAATAGTGGCGCCTCAACAGATACCATTTAAAGATACGAATCTCGTACAGTTTCCTTTTCCTGTTTAAAATTATCGACTAATATGCTTGATAAATGTGTTTGATGCGACGTGATCCTTGCCGCACGTCACTGTTCTATGTATCGCCAGGAAGCGGGAAGCGTGTGTGTGTTCGTGTGTTAGTATTTATGCGTGTGAGTGCGCGTGGAGAGAGCCTCACGTTATCTGTTAGGTTCCCGTAGCCGCCGGCACCGGAAATGTGATTTTTACGTGTTGTGGTACGTGCGGTGCGTGCGCGTGACGGACGTGCGTCGACGTCTCATACGAGTCCTTCTGTTATGGGAACTGCTTCCGAGGACATCAGGTTTGGCCATTGTCAATCTTTTTTCAAGTTCCGAGTCATAAAATTGAGTGAACACGAGACGTACTTGTGGCTGATGTTGATACGACAGTCAGAAGATTTAATTTTCACGACCACGTTGACTGCCTGTCCGGAATCAACCGCTCTGCATTCAATCCAAAATAAATTGACCCATACTTCAATCTTAGAATCGAATCCAAGTATACGGTCGGTACTCGGTAGGCCAAGTAGCTTGTTTTCGATATTGAATAAAACAATTGGTAGAACAATGCACTTAAATATAAACATATGTGGACAGATGGAGTTATTTCAACTCCTTATAAGCGCTGATGGACAGTGGACAGTCGCGGATACCAAATAACACGCAATTTACATACGCGCTGCAAATACAAGAGTATTTTTTCTAGGTTTGGTAAATAAAACATTATCGAGTCTAAATTCCAGAAACATTTAAGATGTTGGTATATTAATTAGCTTATTTTGCGTATTTTTACCCATCCCAACATTTACTTACTTTTGGTTTATGGTATAACTTGTCTTAATACAATTCCTTTAAGGAATATTATCCTAAGTAATGTTTTGTAAAAAAAAGGTACATTCACTCACGTTTTTTATCGGCCGAAGTGTAGGCAAAAGCGCACAAACTAAAAAAATATGTTAAACATTGACCATCCTGCGAATCAAATCTAGAACTCTTGTATAAGATCTATAGAGTTACCAGACATGATCGACCAATCAGAATGATAGAAGCGGATTAAAAACTAAATTGTATGGAAACTTGTCAAGTCTGATCAAGGTAGCGCTCCAGCAATGAGATCACAAAAAGTAGGTTTCCTTTGTTAAATAGATACCGCTTTTTTCTGCGCAGGCGACGCTGTAATGGAGTGCCGGAAATGGTCATCATATGAGGTAGGTAAGGTATTGGAAGCTTACTCACTGTTCGTATAGGTTTCCCGTGGTTCTGCTTATCAAACGTATTATTGCAACTGCTTTATTTTATTGTATTAAAGGTTGTGGAGTGGAGGACGCGAACTGGCAAGGCGTTGGACGTCAACCCACGAGGTGGACAAATGGATTAATATGTACGTTAGTTAGGTTAGGGCCTTCCTCATCGATGAAAATCGCGACGCGTTTTTCCCTTATCTTTATTAAGATTATATACATCGTTTTTTATTCTTTCTTTCCTGCCGCACGGGCTGGCTTCTTTGTTTACTTTGTTTTTGCATTAATTTTATGTCCAATATAAAATGTCTGTAGTTATATAAACGATTTAATTGGAGTAATAATTAAATATTCTCATGTACCTTCACTTATCATAAGCGCAACTATGTTCGTCTACGTGATGAATAAAGTTGTTTATTTTTGTTAAAATTAAGTTCGCAGGATATCGCTGGATGCAGGCAGTACCAATCGGTTGATCTGAAATTTTTTGGGGGTGGCTCGTGTTCAACAGTGGATATCCCGGGTCTAATGATGATGATAGTAACTGTGTTTTAATTAAATATGTACATATGTTTTTAGGTAATAGATTCTGCATCTATGAATTTAGCCTATATCTCCTTACAGCTGGGTATAGCGTATAAGGATGTTTCAGGTCTAGTGGACGCCTCACTTACTGTTGGCCGGCATAACCTCCTCCTAGCCGGATTTCGACCACGGCTGCCAATATCAACGGAGATCAGCCAGGTGCGCAGGATATATTACAGTGCACAAGTGTGAGTGGCCGGCATAACTGCGATATTGTCTGATCGGGCTGATTCCCTTAACAAACTAAAATTAAACAGTTAAACTTAGATTAATCCAAGTCAATATATACCTTTTAATCTCATTGATTCCAGTTTCACAGAAATATGGAAGTGTACGTGAATTTATATTTAATATTCGTGGATAGAGCTTCTATGTTTGCAATATTAGTGAGTAGTGTTACTGGATAGAATGCCCCTGTGAGGTCCTATGTACGCAGTAGCAGTATGTAATATTACGTATGGAATACTCCTGTGTACACAGTACATATTCGTCACATGAGGAGTGCAGTCTCATTAAACCAGCGCAGTTCGTCAGTGGATGATGCACCGTGCGACTGCCGCGACGTGTCGAAACTTGTATAAGGAAAATATTTCTTGATACTTAAGTTTATTCATATTTTTTTTGGCTTAAAACCTGGCGATATCAATGCTTACCATAATTATATGAGATTTCACTTTCTTTCATTATGCATGTGCCTCCGTTCTTTTTATACCACTCTAAGGTTGACTGGGAGAAAATTCCTATGGCATTAATTCCGCCTGTATACCATATATACAAAGTGAAAATAAATAAAGTATATTACGATATGTTGGAACATCAAAGCAAAAGTTTGACAAAAATCTTAGTAAAATTTTGATTCACCACCTCGGAGATACAGATCAAAGTGTTGCGTCTCATCACAAACATGGAATTTATAATTTATCACTTATTAAATCAATATGCAGGCACGTAAATAACACGGCACATAATTATGTAAATACTTTCCAATAAATTACATAATGGTTAGTCACGAAATACGATTAACCGTATCCAAGTAATATTGTAGTCAATAATCTACCAGTAAAATAAACACTATGAGACTAAACATCTAATACTGCCAAGTGACTTGGCCTTGCAAGCTAGGATTATTTGAATATCTTAATCCAAAAGTTTCCTCCGTTCTATGTGTAATCATGGAGCTTATCAGGCGAGTGACGATCATCTCGTTTAAGAAATTGCAGTTTATAGTTTTATCAAGTTATTGTGGCAATAAATCGCGCAAAAACTTTTAGATGAATTTTCACTAGGGGCAATATTGCAATATTCTATACATTTACAATTTGCCACAAGTCCAGCAAGCTACAAAATTTGCAGAAGTAAACTTGACGTGTTAAAGCGGTAAAATTGCTTGCGGAAATCTACTTCTGTAAGCTTTGTGTAAATAAAAAGTATCAAGAAGTATATCGCGCTGTCGCCGAGCGGCGCAGGCGGCACGTAGAGCGACGTGGTTTCCTGGCGGCTAGACCCTCGGCCTCAGCTGCACTCTGCACACTACTCTTATTATTACTCCTGTTGACAGCATATTAAACGATAACTTTGT
Source organism: Manduca sexta (assembly GCF_014839805.1). NCBI lineage: Eukaryota > Metazoa > Arthropoda > Insecta > Lepidoptera > Sphingidae > Manduca > Manduca sexta. The sequence continues at coordinate 4,948,659 of NC_051140.1, forward strand.
TTTATAAATAGAATGATATTGAAATTTATAGGAAATTCAAGAAATTATTTTTGGGTCATCAGATTCTTAGGGAAATATTAGTTAGTAGCATAGTTGTAGTCATGGACAAAATATTGTGTTACAAGTTATTTCCTTCTTTCTTTACAATAGTAATACGTACTTTGTATATGAAGCATCAATGTTTATTAGAACTCTATTTGTTGTTGCTAAGAAATACACTTGTAAAACTAGACACCACACCACACCACCACACTGTGACGTCACACCATTTTTCATACAAAACAAGCCAGTCAAATATGCCATTGTGTTCGTGTGAAGTAAAGGCGTGATTGAAGTATAATATCGGCATGATTAGAGAAAAAAACAATGCCAACCGATGCAGATTATTGTGATATGGGCTCATTATACAAGCGACTTATTGTCATTCGCAGAGCATATTGGCACTTAACATAATTACATGAATACAACACTTTTGCGTTATGCGTTTAGTGTTTACTTTCGTTTGGGAACAGGGCCACGTGGGTAATTATTTTAATGGGTTAATTATTTCTTTTGTTTACCCGAATGTTAGATATGAAAGGTGAAAAGTCTTCAAAACGTCGGGAGAAAATTATGATATAAAAACCGCGATAGAATCCGTAAAACAGTTTTGTTTTAATGGGCTAATTCTATTAAGATGCTACGTGGGACCAAAATCAGCATCGTATCACGTAACAGTCAAAATGCCGGGACACCAAAATTTACTAGGTATACCCCCTACTTTCCTAAAAGGCTGAGATCGCATCCTGCGATAATTCTAGCATTTTGGCTGTGCGTGGTTGTAAATATTCACTGTAAGATGCCACCTGCTTTGCTTTGTCTAAAAAAAATATTTTTTATCGAACCTAAAAAATGGAGAAGGTTTTTAATACGACATATTTTTTTTTATATTTGTTACCTCAGAACTCCGTTATTTATTAACCAATTCGGATAATTTTTTTTGTTGAAAGAATATCCTTGCAGATTTTTTAAAATGTTTTTGTAGCGGTATAGTTGCGTAGACGCAATCATACGATTCAGTTTGACTGTTGGTTTGCGCTATACCATTAAGGAGGTTGACCAAAACAAGTAATTACCGTAAAGCAATTCAAATTTCATTATTCCATTTCAATAGAAAAATAACAAGGCCAATAAAAAGACATAGTCTTAAATTTGTGTATGACCTGTGATTTTGTTGTTGATAGGCATTTATTTTGATCCAATACATATGCATGGACGTTACGTGGGTGTAGGTGTCGATGGTGATCTGTCACAGATTAACATGGCCGTAGGTTCACATGAATATAAACATGTCCGCTCCAAACAAAAAACACATTAAAACATGTAAATGTATTGGCGAAGACAGTTCACCGATTACGTCCGACATAATGCGCTCCCCTGCTGCTTCACAAACGACTAAATAAACACTCCGATTTTATAGAAAAATCATTTTCGAAGCAAAAAAGTGTTTTGGTAAACGACACAGATTTACTGTCAGTTTGTGAACACGAGCTTATTTCAATAGCGATCGCCATAAATTTGAATAAATACATGCGTAGTGACCGTCGGCGGCTCATTACTATGGACCTATTAAACAGTTGTGCGGCGGCACCTCGCGCCACCTCGCGCCACCGCGCGCTCCTCGGCCTGCTGCCTCCGCGCGAGATGATTGACGCCTTCCCGCGCCCTTCGCATGAATTACCATGGGATAGTGTTTGTTGTTATTTATCGTACGCTTGCACCCGCCTGATGCTTTATTATTGTAATTCTCGTGTCACGATACTATTGATTGGATGAACTGAACGCGACGGAGTGCATTCGTCGTATGCAAGTCTCCTTAAACAATTTGTTGTGCTATAAATCATTACTTCGTATTAAATAACCATATTGCAAAACCTAGCATAAAAGGTAAAATTAAATAATACAGCGTGAAATTAAGTAAATTCATGAAGGTAGCTTCTTATGGTCAGCGATGGATGTTCCCTTTAAGGCATAAACAATTGCCGTAAGCGGCGCGTGCGTCACCGATATACGGCAACCTTCGCGCCAACACAAAGAGTGGTGGCGGTGTCGGACGGTGGCGGGCGGTGACGGGCGGTGTCGAGCGGTGTCGCGCGGTGGCGCGGAGGAGCTGATTGTAATTCAACGCGAGCGTGGTGCACGAGTTATTACCGCGAGTGTCGATTGTGATTCGGCGCGCGACCGGTGAGCAGCGAGCAAGGCACCGACGCCCGCGACGCCCGCGCCGCCTGACGACAGCTCACGTGAGAACCCTGCACTGGTGCGTATGCGCTGGTATTCGCGGCCCTCTGCTGGACGTGCTCCACTCACTCGCAGCGTGCTCGGCTTTTACTGACCGCTATAATGTCTACTTATAGAACGATAAGTCACCACCAGCGAAATGATTCGCCATATTTTATTTTGTAGACACGTCAGCCTCTTAGATATGTTAAGTGTCGACGTTGTTGAGATTGAAAACAAAAAGAGTTGAATGTAGTTTATTCGTTAAATGGTAAAGAACTGGGATCTGCGCTTTCGAAGAGATTCAATAATTCTAAAAAGGGAGCAAGTCATGGGAAAATTGCATGAAAGAATTCGATGAAACATTGACAACTATTACGTATATCTATGACCCACGATAAATGTAATTTAATAATAGATTTTAATTAACAAGGAATGGTACCACGAAGACCTATTAAACTTTTGAAAACGGCAGACTCCTTACTATTCCAATAGGAAAATGCCAATATACAACGTCGCACCTGCATCACATTCAGCTCTATTGGTCAACCATGGTGGATACAAATCACAGTACATTTGCAGGTGAATTAAGATTCCTGCGGCGTGCGGTGCCATCGCGGTATTTTTCTCTGGCAACTCAACTACGAGTACACACATGCATGTCCACGAAATTATCTTTACGTGCCCGGATTAGAGCCGACGTACGCGCGTGTTAGACTATTATCCATTCATCTTACTCTTCAACAATAGATATATGTAAATTCGAGCAATTTATATCAATAGGTACGTATGAGGCAAAATCAACACAAACCATTGTTGATTTTTAAAGCTATAGAGTTTGTTTGAACTGCTGCTTCATTTCTGAAATTCTTCCACTAACACGAAGCTACACTATCATGGCTTGCTTTAGGGAATAAAGCCCTATAATTCCTAGTATTATAATCCCTATTTTACTTGTGACTGAGTTATAAGTAGACGCATTCACCTTGAATTGAACATTCGAAAAACAGTTCATAATTATCAGCGTAGTTTGAAACGCTCGTTAAACATTTCAAGCATAGACGGCATTGTGATGGTCCCGCGAACACTCGGCAGTCGTGATGGTGGCTGGTGCTGGTAGAGGAGAGGCTGGCGCTCACGTGCGCGGGTTATCGGCAGATCGTGGGGCGGCCGGGCGGCGCCACCAGCCCGCGCTCATGCAAATCGTGTGTTTACGAGTTCGCCGCGCACGTACCGCTGTTCCAATGTTTTGGGCTTTGAACGACGCCGCAATGCGTACCATTAGCTCCTGACAAAACCTTATTAGGATGACTAGCTATTGTCTGTGACTGTCTGAACTGTACTGATTATATATTGACCACAATTAGTGTTTTAATGTGTCGAGTTTTGAAGCGCTGTGGTTGCGCATACCGCTACCTCCTGACAAAATCTTATTAGGCAGGATGATAATCTTTTATTAGTGACTCGGTCTGCATATATATCTTTCATCTTATATATTCGGGATTTTAATAACGCCGCGCTTGTGCATGCCGCACTAACTAGCTCCTTACTTTTTTGTTATCATTACTAAAATTGTTAACAAAATAAGCTAAAGTTTTTTAAACAGGTATGGTGTCTGAGGGAAGCGAGGTTCTGCTATTTGACATGTAATTTGCCCCCTTACAAAACATTATTAGAAAGACTATTTTTTGCTCGTCTTGTCTGGACTGCAATTATAATTATTGAGCGCATGTGTTTCAAAGTTTCGGTCTTGGAACAGTGTAGCACTGGCCCTTAACAAAAGTTTGTTAGGATTAAGGATGCTTATTGGTACCTAATTCACCCTGCAAAGTATTAACTAGTGACGAAAATTACTGTTTCAATAACTCGGGATTTGAATTAAGCCGCATTGCGCAAAATCAGCTTCTGACAAAACTTTATTAAGACCATTAGTTAACTAGGCTTTCGGTGACTGCCTGAACTGTACTGATTATTGACTATAATCAATATTTCTTTGTTTCATAGGTCTTGAACGGGAAAGCGTCACTCTGTAAGTACATAAAAGCTACTAGCTCTTGGCGCAACCGTAGTAGAAAGATTATTTTTTGATAATTTAATCTGTAAAACCACTGACTATAATTAGGTTTTATGTTTTCGTCTCGGAATTGGCTGCGCATGATTCTCTAGGTTTTGACATTTAAACCTCATTAGTGTAATTAGCCAAACTATGTTTTTGCTTTGATTTTGCCCGTCGCAGGAACTGTTACGATGGCTCCAATTTCTGTTCGTTGTTCAGCGACGCATTGCTGACCATTTTCACCCTCTCCTATTTCTTCTTCTTTAGCCTTTGGAAGTCCACTGCTGAACACACACCTCATGATTATTAGAATGTTATTTGAATGATTAGTATTTTATATATATATTGAAGTATATTATTATATTATATTGTGATTTGGAACTGAATAGAACTAATACTAAACTTGATGATACTTTAAAAAAGAAACGTCAATCGTCAATAAGATGTCCCTCAACGCTGGAGCATGATTAGCTGAAATCCAAATCGAAAATCTTTGATCATGCAGTACAGTATAGCGATTAAGTAGTCTACTACAAATAAAGGTAAAATAAGTGTTAAAAATACCTGTAAATACGAATGTAGGTGGACAACTTCTTAACAACGTCTGTTCCGCCTTCAAACACCGCGAACAAATGTTCTAAGGTTTGCGCCCTTGTCACGGGCCTTACGATTTTTTAATACTATATCCCAGAACTTGGATATGTAACCTATCAGAATTCACTGAAATGGCTCATAGATGTATTGAAATCAATTGTTAAGATTAAATCCGTATAACATCACATTAGTATCAACTGTTATGGTGTTATAATATATGTATAAATAAATGAAAAAAAAACAAGTTATATAATCGTTATGAGAAACTCAAGACACTGAAGAAAGGATACAGCGACGTCACTTCAGCTGCACGGAATCCACATTAGATAAGCATCTCGAGCACGTTATGTACAATATGTACACGCTGCATGTGTGCGTGTCCCACTTGCCCGCAAGTCGTCACTCACTCGGCGACTAACGAGCGATCTGATTTAGTCGACGTGTCTTACGTTCAGACGTTTTTTCGCCAAATTCCGTCAAATTTGTCCGCTTTTGGTGCGCGTAGTCGCCAGGGGTCAGGCCGGGCGGGTCAGATAGCTCGCGTATATACAATATTGCTTTTTAAATTGGTGCAACAAACAATAAACTGCGCGGGCGCATTCTCGGTGATCCCGCCAGATTAGCCCGCCGCGCTCGAATTATATGCACTGGTGGTGGACAAAATGTCGTACGTCCTGGTGTTGTTGCGGCGGTTGTGTCGTTCTTGTGTTGCGGTGCGTGTAATTTGAGAAGGCCGGTAGCGTGTTCGATATGTATCGCGTATAATTTGGTCGGTCGGTTCGTTTTGCTCGTGCGGGACGCGCTCCCGACTTATGCGTCCGGCGCGGCGCTCACAACAGTTATGATTTTCATGCTTTGATTGCTTATTATCTGAGAAATGTTCAAGTTAACCTAACACAAACGTTATTAGAATACGCCACGTATAAATCCTCGCTGGTACAACACTAAGTGAGTCCATATATTATTTTAAAAGCATCATAAAAATGTTATCGCTTGTGAACTGGATATGCGGGTACGGTTGTATATTAAGAAGCTTGTATGTGAGGTATGTGTGCGTGTTAGTCTACGCAGGCATTAAAATATTTGCACGTTCCTCAAGAGTTTTGTCGGTGACACGTCGTTGCAAACAGTAGCATTGTTGTGTTGTTGTGGTTTATGTAATGATCTAGTTGGCAATCCATCTTCGTAAATAGCGTCATATGCATTGTCATTCCAACTATAGGTATTTGTTAAAATCTGATTCATAAGTCGCCGCGCTAAACTTACCATGGATACAAAAGAAACTAACTCTAAAATACTGAAAATATTACATTTTGCAACACCGTCATATAAATAGTTGCCTTTATTTGTACTGGAAGCTAAAATTTTGATGAAATCATGTTATTTAGACCTTCTTAATTACAAAGGAAAATAAAGTATCATTGTTTTCTGTATCCTTTTTAATTAATTTTACCTATTAATTGGAAACATTAACTTTTATTTATATATAGTAAGAAGTAAATTATTCAGTGGTGCGCACACTTATCAGCATGGACAGCCCAGCTTGACCCACACAAAGAGCTGCAAATTGAATGCCCTCGAAACTTCGAAGTCCGAAGAGTTGCGTACCCTGAGTTTCCGAGACCCAAGTCTTCGCAATCTAAAAAGATCTGTTCAACTACTATTAAGATATAATTGCTGATTTCTCTACTGCAGATTCATGATAATTTTTTTATATTGATAAGCATCAGGTTTTTTTATTTTTACTCCGGAGAACTAACAAACTACTACTACTAACTACATTTACTAACAAACTATCAGGCATAATTAGTTATCTAAGTAAAGAAAAAAGTTGTTAGCCACCATGAAAAAAAAAATTGAAATGATATATTTCTTCATGCTTGTTAAAATTATGTAATGTTTTAAACATAATTTGAACATATGCAAAATGAAATGCACGTCTCGTTTCTATTGAACCCAACATAGTTTCTCAAACTTTGAACGCAAGACGCAGTGTTACTAAAGTTGATACTGATAAAAAAAAATAAACATCCAAAGAAAAAGATTTTTTTTTGTTTTTTTTTTATTGCTTTTAATGAGGAGACGAGCTTGCCGTTCGCCTGATGGTAAGCGATACGACCGCCCATAATAATAGAAACTCCATCCAACACCTTGAATTACAAAGTATTGTTTGGTATTCCACTGCGCTCGCCATCCTGAGACATGAGATGTTAAGTCTTATTACGTCCAGTAGATACACTGGCTACAATGTCCATCAAACCGGGACATAACAGTGACAACACACTGCTGTTTGGCGGCAGAAATAGACATTGCGGTGGTACCTGTCCAAACGGACTTTCACATTTGAGAGACCTACCAGTAACTGTAATAATAATATGTTGTCTTTAGTTTGGTTGTTTTCTTGCCGTACCATGACGCATTCCGTGCATCTCCTCCTAAAGTATAACACAACACTATTAGATAGAGGATTTGATAAGAAATATTTTGGTAAACAATTTTCAAATAGACCTAAAATTTATTATTTAAAGAAATTATTCCTAATTTTTTGCTTATACCCGCAACTCATGCGCAGTAAAAGTATTGGGCCAGGTCTCAAGGTCGTTTGCTTGGACGATTGCCTTAATTGAGCCTGGTTCTACAATTTAACGCTTCATCTACGCTAGTCTAACTGAAATAGGCTTTGGCACTTAATAGATTATATTAAGTGATTGTGGTATAATCGAATGAATACGCTACTTATGTAGAATTGAGAAACCAGTGGAATCACATATCACGCTAACTGCCCATTAATGTTTTTACGTTACTAATTCAGTATTTATATCGTGACGTGTCTAGTTATTAATTTATCATAATTAATTGTATGTTATGACGTCACGGTGTGCGTTCAGTAAACAGAGTTGCAAACGTCGTAATGCAGTATAGGCTGCTAATTAAATATATAAGGTTGGGTGCTCATTGGATGCTGATTTTAGGTTTTATACATTTGTATGAGAAGCAAGATGAGTAACTGATGGTAAACGGTGCTACTGCCCTTTAGCAGTGCGTCTGCAGCACTCGTCGTACTGAAAGTAGAGACAGCAGTGGCGAATGGTGAAATTTTCCAAAAGGGAACCCGACACAACATATAAGTACTAATAAGCATATGTACGGTCAGCAAATCGTTCTAATGATACTAATTATCATTTTACATAAATTATGAAAGGGAAGAAGCAGGAATCGAGTTATTTGGACTCTTCGCAACTAAGAGACATTAGATGTCATGTCGTCGTTTTCAAACCCTGCCTACGTTGTTATTCAAGAGTACTCAAGACTTGTTGATACCAAATCGTATGCACCGTCAATAGTAAGATTATTTTATTCCTGGTAAGGTAAGACTGCATGTACTTACTGGTACACTGCACCTTAGATTTATTATAGTAAATGCAAACGACCGAGCAAGTCATCCGTAAGTAATCACCGCTGCCCATAACATCCACATTGAACAGTTTGAGATATCATAATCTAATAATCTATTAGGGTGAGGTTTAAAGAGTACCCATAGCCAGAAGTTGTAAGTACTAGAAATCTCGCATTAACGCAATACTTTTTACACGAGAACTTCTTATGAGTACCTGGCTTTAATTATAAATAAAAAACGGCAGTCGGCGGATCGCTGTGCAAAACAAAGAGTATGAATATGTTTTTTAATAACGTAATGACCGTTGCTGAAGCTCGGCGGAGTGCGCCGGCGGCGACGCGGCCGCGCCTGCCGACCTACCAGCGGATATCCACTCATATATTGTTTAGTTTATTTATTTAAAGCAACTAGTATATCGTCGGCTGTATATCGTCTCTTAGCCTTCAATACAAATCTTAAATTAAATTAACTTTCAGACTCATTGGAAAATTTATTAATATCATTAATCCAGTTAGATTGTATACTAGTTAATGCTTTAATAGTTCCGAAGCAGAACTCGTCACAAAAAAATTATAATGAGTCCTCATTATGGGGGATAGTTATAATATATTTTATTTATTTTGTTTTATTTTACACTTTGTACACATGGTACACAGGCGGACTTAATGACAATATACCTGCTCTAGTTTAAAACAAAATCTCGGCCTCGCCCCTTAGATTGTATTTGGTACTACTCATAGTCAGACTTGAGTGGCAGTTATTCCAGCGTGTGAAATTAGTCAAATCAGCTACAAAACAATAGATCATCTGTAAAGCTGTGGTTTCCAGTTGACAAAAATAATTTAGTTAAAATTCTATCAAGCCATTGAAATCTTTACCATTGAATGGTTATAATTTTTTAAGTGTATTACTATTATAGGTTAAGAACTCAATTATACGTTAGTAATAAGTTGATGAACTGAACGCATCGGCACAAATCGCGTATTGGCTCTGAATGTGCTAAAGATTCGGAAGGCATACTCCGGCAAAATGCTAACAAAACAGAGGAACAAATGTTATATTTTGGTCGGACGTAGTACAATTATGCGTCCAATTTAATATTAGCTTCGGTATGATCGAGGATTCGCCCCGGGCGGCGCACCAGCCAATAAAATTATAGATATAATAACTGTCCCGTCGTCGAGCGTTTACCGCGAATTTTGGCCATCAGCCTGTCCGAAATTTAGCGAACAAATTGGGCTAGCCCGTAGCTATAATAAAGCGTCACTTGCTAAACAAAAAATTGGTCTGAGAAGTGCGTGGACTCAAATCAGCTATTCGCATCATTCGATTTACCCAGAATATTAACTACAGGTTAATATTTTAACACAATTCCAATAATCTATTTCTAAATCAAAGGACCTTAATTTATTGACTATTTTGGATATACGAATTATGTAATGTGCTCGATGGTCGTTCTTTATCTATGAGAGTACTTCGCATCTAGGATGCTAGGACTCACACGAATACACACTTATTCTTGTGGTTTTATTATTAAAATATTGTGTTGTGAATTTAAAATTTGGCTTTTAACATTGTGGTTGCGTTTATTTTTTTATTTTAAACCAAAGAGGTTACAATTGATGCAATTCGAAATTCAAATTTACGAGGCAAAAACAACAATCAAAGTATAATTCGAGGTGTACAAGAGGCGCGGAATAAACTGACCCATTACGTTAACCGCGAGAAGCCACCGCACTCCCCTGTTTATGGGGTGGTTATGTCCTGTCTGTGTGGTCCACCCATCGATTTAAACAATATTGCTGATAAATAATAAACTCTTGAACTTTTGTATGGATGCTCTCATTAATTTAATTTTAATAATTTACAGGAGCTTAGCGTAATAATGCAATGCCAGCAAAGCAGTTGAAGACAAACCTCTTTAATATTAGCTTAGTTCGATAATGGGTTGTGTCCGGTGTATCTTTAATTTTTTTATTAATGCTTAAATACATGTATGATTTGAATGTTTAAAATAACTTATTTGTTTATTATATATTCTTGGATCAATGCTAAAACGCTTTTATTAAATGGGACTGTATTGTTCGATGGAATTTTTGCTTTATTACTATTACGTTAGCTACTAATTTTAGTGTACATATGTAGTTTTTTTTATTATTGAATTATCTAGACATTTAGTTTTCTACTAGCAAAAGGATGGATTTTAATAATCTAGAATAACATGGTTTTACAATTAGGCATTTATTGTCGGTGTATCTTGACCCCCTTATTCATAGACGTTTTTTGTCTAAGGACGGATTAAAGCTCTAAAGTAAAGATAGTGTTGTATCTCAATATTAGCGAATCACAACGGCCACATGTTTACGCACTGCGAAAGCTGCCATGCCGTCAGCACTGAGAAACAGACTTGTTATCACAGCTTTACTCCGTCCTTAGATAAAAAACCTCTATGAATAAGAAAGTGAGTGTATAAATTAAACAATCCATCTACCATCATAAGTAATTTGCAACAGTTCGCTACCCATATACTATTAATGCTCAGCGTATATCGATATTACTTGCCGGCCACTGCGATGTTCTTCATTTCGCTTTATTCGTTCGTCATCTTCTAAGATTAGGAATTTGGATTATTTGGTATTTCGATGAGAGGTGTAAAGTTAAAAATACTTACACCGACATTGTCTCATCTCTGTATCATCAATGCCTCAGGCTTTAACTCCACCCCAACACATCTAAAGTATAAAAAGTTAAAATAAATAAATAAAGATGCTTGTGACTAGATTATGTTGTTTTAGTAGTTGAGAAAGAATTAGACTCAAAACTTTATAGCTTAATTAAAAAATTTAATCTTGTAAATTAAATCGGTTTTATGGATTAATTGTGACAATAATTTATTAATATATAGACCATACATACATAGTAGGTAAAACGTATAGTTTTTAATTATTAGTTACTTGTTACGGTATTCTAGTAATTAAAGGGCGGTGTTCAGGTGCTGACTGTTAATTACATCTAAATATAATATTCATGTTGTGTACAGTAATTAATTAACTGATTAGTAGTTTGTGTCTGTTATTTGACCAATTAGTGACTCCATGTGGGGTTGAAGAGTGTAATATTCTGATCGTTCTACGCAATTTTTTTGAGTGAAACGAATTAATTAGAACAGAAATGGTGTTTTCTAGTTACATGTAGGATGGCGGTTCGTTTATATACAAAGACTTGTTTTAACAAGATATTCGCAAAGGATGACAGATGCCTTGTAGAAGTACTAATAAGCGAGTTATATATGACTTGCAGGGATATCTATACATATCGATGTTTCTTACTTTCTTAACTAAGGCTTCAGGCAGATGCCTTGTTGAAAGACTAATTTGTAATTTACTTTAATTAGCTATAAAAATTATTAAAGCTGAAGAGTTTGTTTGTTTGAACGCGCTGATCTCAGTACTGGTTTGAATTCTCGAAAACTCGATTCCGTAGTTTATTTTCAATTAGGGCATAGGCTTAAGGAAGGCAATCTAGTCTAAATATAATTTAGTGCTTAAGTATTGTTAATAACGATTGAGTTCTATAATATGCCTTTTGTTAAATAAAAAAATAAAATAAGAATTGCTAAATTATTAGTGTTGAATATCATATATAATTGTGGTACACAAATGATGTTCAGATGAAATTCAACACACTTATAAACGTAAAAATAAATACTGATTGTGCTTAAAACATTTTTGCAAGTGGAAAATGAAATAGGTGAAGAAAATTTTTTTTCGAGAAAACAAGCAACGGAATCCGCTTTTCAGAGGAAACCTTATATAATATCGAGTACGAAAGGTAAACACCGACACGCTAAAAAAAAAAACAAAAATTGCATTATTTTTAATAAAAAAAAGGATATACACGGTAATTTAAAAATGGAACTATACTCGTCTTTACCTAAACCAACATTGTGCCAAAAATCATCCATGAATAACAAATAATTTTCACTTTAATTCTCGCGTTTACTTTTCTGAACGTTCAAGAAAACATCTAAATTCATTTATTAGGAAATAATTATTACATTTTTTGTATATTTTACTAAGTACCTATAGTTATGTATTGTTACTGTCGTAAACTTTTATCAGCTCTAGTATAAACCTCTGTTTGATAGATGCCATAATTGTTTCAGTGTACCTAATTATTGTATTTTTGTGTAAACAATAAAAACATATATATGTATATATATGTACATTACGAACAAAGCAACCTTTTTAAATATTGTAGAGAACATCTGAGACGATAATATTGTCACTTTAAATTCGAGGCGAATAGACAGAGGTGCTATTAAAGTGAAGGAGCGTGGTCCCACAGAGAACAATGGGTCGCGGACGGTTTTTATCGTCTACTAAAAACTTAAATAGTCGCGCCGCGGAGGTTTTTGGACATTCAAATAAATTTATTTAACACATCAAACTGTGTGAAATTAGAATGTAATTGTAAAAAATATGGAAATTTTATTGTACCGGCCAACTGGACGTGTGAAAGATAACTTGACATTCTTTTTAAAATAATTGAAATGAAATGAAATGATTTATTTGAATCTGTAAAATGTTATACATTATTTAGATTCCGTCAATATTAACTCTACCACCACTTCGGAAAGCAGTTTTCACCAGAGAAGAACGGGCAAGAAATTCTGGTGTTGCTCTTTTCAATCAGTTTAGGGTAAAGACTACAGTACATGATAAAGTGAAAAGAGAGAAAAAAAAAGTTTAGAGCAGTTCATTTATAGGCTCGTGAAATAAGGAATAAATTAATTTAAATTTTTATATGACTGCACAACCCTCTCAGGAATCATGAAATTTCTCTATTATCCTTATAATTATTTCCTCCCAGCACCTCTAGCAATTAGAAATTAGAAATGTAATCGAAATGGGCAGAACAGTCCACACAAGCAGCACCCGTTCACGAGTATGATGCATGTGCCAGCTATCGGCCTCCTCAACCATATTGTAGGGAAGTGGCCGACCCGTCACACGACGCCGCAGATACAGACAGTTAGAGAGTAAGTATTTCATACTCAAGCCGCTTACAGTTATATTACAAATAAAGAGAAAAAAAAATATATATCTCGATTAAGTGACATGATTTCAAAGACAATCACACAAAAATGCCTAGTCCCAGGCATTTATATCCTCTAGGTATTCTGAAATCTTGTAATAAGCTTTATTACACAACTTGCGCTTAATAGTGGCTTCGAATTTCGCAATATTTAAGGATTTGATCTCAGTGGGAACTTTGTTATAAAAATGTATACAGTAACCCTTAAAAGACTTGCCGATCTTTTGGAGCCTTGTTTTGTGATTAAGTAATTTATTTTTGTTTCTAGTATTTAAACTATGGATATCGCTATCTTTTAGAAAATTTTCTATATTTTTATGGACATACACTAAGTTAGCGAAAATGAATTGTGATGCTACTGTCATTATATTTGCTTCTTTAAATATTTCTCGTAGCGAACATCTAGGGTTTAGCAAATACATAGATCTTATCGCTCTTTTTTGTAGAACAAATATAGTATTAATGTCAGTAGCACCACCCCATAGTAAAATTCCATAACTCATCGAACTATGAAAGTAAGCAAAATAGACCACTCTAGCTGTCTCAATACAAAAATTGGCTGTCTAATTACAAAATATGGGATCTATACATTTTTATTACGATTTATTTTAAGAAGAATTTACAAAATACTTTTACTTTATTGAAGTAAAGGAAACATACAGTATAACATAAATAAGTAAATATAAATTACTAATCACAAAAAACCCAAAAGTGTTTCCTACATCTAAATTAATATAAAATTATGTTAACTTATAGGTATCAATAAAAAGTGCGACTTTAAAACAAAAAGTAAAATTTCCTTATCATTATTCAAATCATTTGCACAAGAATAGGAACTATCTGGAATTCCAAATCTTTTAAATTCGTATGTATTGAGCTGAGTTTTGGGGAAAAATTTTACCAAATCCATCAATCGGTGACATTTTGCGTCGTTGACAAATAATTTGCAATTCAAATAATAGGAAACGGCCGTCGTTCGCCGCGTTGATCTTTGTGATATCTTTACATTGTTAATGTATTGTTATAAATTCCCAAACACTACATATTTATCTACTTTTTTCGACACCATTTGATCTTGAAAATTTACTAAATAATTTTACATACGTTATGTAAGTGAAATGAAAGTTATATAACTTATATGAGTGCTAAAGTTTGTCTAGATGGTTTTAAGAAGATTTTGTAAGCAGATATGTACTTAATAAACACTTAGGCCAATGTACAACCCAGATAAGTATATATTTGCACTTATATTTAGCCGCTAGCAACAACTAAGTACACGTAAAAAGAATGTCACTAATTTAAGGTGTTTTCCAAAATTGCAATTTATGCACAAAAATATTTAATTTAATTAAACATAATATATTGATCGTATTTTAAAAGACTCGATAACACATTTGGCACGGCAGCGCCTGCGTCGCATAACTCCACCATTTTCATATTTATAACCTTTATTAGGCAAACATATTACGAACGGAAATTATTTCATAAAATTTGCCAATGCATTGCCTTATTAATAAATATTATTTACATTTGTGGTATGCAGAGTTGAATTTATTTATATTTTGAAGATAATGTACCCAGGAAACAAGAACAGTGTATCACCTAACAATTAAAGGCTTGAGAAAATGCATGGAAAGGTTGTTTGGAAGAAATCGCCGATAGTGATAAAACCACTATTTGTACTTCCTGTTTGTTCATAATTTCTGTTGTATATTTATTTTTCTTTACGGTTTTGATGTACAATAAAGAGTTTAAATAAATAAATAAAATGCATATCCCGGAGTTGCGGGTTATTAAGTTAAGGAATGGAATTGAGGCTGAATTTGGATGTGGTTGTTTAGAAATGGACACAGTAAAGTGACTCCACAGCGTCTGATGGTACCGATACAGCGTTGATTGGCGAGAGATGATTATCCGTCGCCAGCAAGCCTGATTGAAACCGGGCATACGTAGGCTGATCCCGGAACGCGACACACTTAGATGGTATACTATGGCAAGTTTTATACTTTGTGTGTGATTGTCGCTATCAGTGCGGATACAGATATACCAGCAGACTAACACGAAAGTATTAATTAGCTACATTAAAAAAATCAAACTTTCAAATATATTTACGCCATCGCTAAAAAGCCGTCCGTCTTCCTAGAACGTGACACATTTACATGGCACTATGACGAATTACACCTTATGTGCGATGGTCAGTCAGCATATAAATATACCAATAGACTATCACGAAAGTATTTAGCTACATTAAAAAATCCAAATTTCAAATACATTTACGCCATTACTAAAACTCAGCCCGTCTCTGCAAACCTTTAAATAGACTTTAATCCAATAAATCTTTGGAGTGTGTGTTCGCGGGTGGTCGAGCACTCACCACTCACCGTCTACGCTGATATTTGTCAACATTCGCTACAATCAATTAGCAGTGCTCAGTACAGTTTCGCAAGCCGGGAACCGCGCAGTATGCGAGGAATTGCGCCGCATTAGCTTTTTATCTAACATGGATCAGGAAATTTTATAACTTTATCGAGCCGAACATACTTGAACTGAAGAATGTGAATGGTGTCTAAAACATAGTCTCAAAGCAATCACCTTAGGGGTATGCACGAGAATTGTACGCGGTTTTACAATGTTTGTTTTTATAAAATTCATTCTAGCTTTTGCTCGCGGTTCCCCACGTAAAAGTTATTCCGGGACAAAAATTAGTCCATGTATAGACTATAATTTGTCTCTGTGCGAAATGTCATCCAAATCCGATGAGCCATCCTGGCGTGTTTGGGTAACAAACATCCAAACTTTCGCATTCATGACAGATTTGTTGTTATAGCCGACTAAGCATTTCTTCCATGAAGTCTGAGTGTACGTTTCTGGTTAAAATATAGTATACTTATAACTACAAAATACAAAAGTCAAACTGCCAACTATGCTCCCAAATATGTGGTCACCCAGTGCTATCTTTATTAGCCTTAGTACTATGATGAGCGTTTTGACGTTGGCAGTTCAGCAAGTTTATTATTATTTCATAACTAATATTGACGTGCAGTATCTATGGAATTTATTTAACGATTCAACTCGGCATTCGTTTTTAAAAATTAGAAATTCAAAAAAAAAAATCTAATACGAACGTCACATATAGGATCGCTGGCCAGCACTACTTATAGCTCTGGCAAACTCGCATAGTACCGTAGTAAAAGTAATACTTATTTTCGTTTTTCAAAACCTTGCAATAATAGTTATAAGTCTAAAACCTTAACTTAATTCTCGCATATGGATATTTTTTATGATAATGAATTGTGATTTTCCCTCTCTATTGTAATCTTTTAAAACGGTTATCATAGCGTGCCTGTACTATGTTACACTAATAAATTTTGTATACCAACCATGTGAAAGAGACCTAAGTATAACGTGCTGTCGATGCCGACAAGAAAGTGTTCGGACACTTTTCTATGTACAATAATAGCGTACGTGAACTACGTGTATCGTATAGTAACTGATCGCTAGAGTGTACTTTGATAGTTCATAGAAAATATATATTTTTTTAATAAAGTTCGACTGATATTGTTGATTAGACGTATTTTTATTAATGACTGTCTTAGTGGCGTAGTTGTGTTACATGGTACGAATACGACTATCGCGCTGCGGTCCTGGGTTCGAATCCTGGGTCAGCCAAAATAAAAATGACTGGGTTTTTTTATTTTTAAAATTACTCAGTCGCAGAATAGTCAGGAAGCAAGTAAAGCCGTTAAGTCTTGCGTCTGATCTCTTTCCGGTCATGTCGGATTGCCGTCTCACCAGACTATGAAAGAGAAGGAACAGAGAGTATACGTGTGAATTCCGTACACACTTGTGCATTGTAATATATCCTATATGACTGATCTCCGTTGAGATTGGCCGCCATGGCCGATTAGGAAGTAATGAAAAAAAATCCTAATTCAATCTCTTAATAGTTATCCACTTGCTCGCAATACACGGTTAGAGCGCATTTCTCTTCTCTTTTCTGATAATATTAGGAATGAACCCAACGCGAAGGTAAACGGCACATAAATAAAAAATAGACATTTTACAAAACTTTCATTGCAGCAAACTTCTCTTTAAATACTACATCCTGCGTTTATATACTATAATAATATCAGCATATAGTATATGATGTTATTATGAACGTATAATAAAAGTGATTATATAACATTATACGAGGTATATGTCATTGCGTATCAAGATGGTCGGCGCGCGGGCGGTAATGGCCGACTGATAGCCGCCCGATGCGGCTTGTCGCGCTAAACGGCTTCGGCTACCGGGCTTGGCGCACTATGATTTAGTCGCATTAAGCCCCCGCGCGCCACAGTAATTGCGACTCGCAACCTCGGCGGACCTCTAATCGCACTCGCTAATCATTATCATTATGTTATCGGTGCTTCACAATACGCGCTAACCCGTTTTGAAGATGGTTGAAAATTTAACATTTTCTCTTGCAGTTCGATTCTCGTTTTTCTTAATTTTGTCGGGTAAAATCATTTTAAGTAAGCAAGTGTGTAATTTGATATTAAAGTTATGTTAATAGTTTCCGTAAATTACTTATTTGTCACTTTCTTACGGATAAAAAAATGCATTAATGCGGCCGTTTATCTTTTACATGAAATCTACAATAAGATAACTAATTTATTGAATTCTGTTGTCAGTCAAGAGGAGTCGAGTCATATTTGACATAAAGAAATGCATTATCATACATACAACTTATATCAGAATTCTGATATCCTATCACATCAAATCTTACAAACTAAAAGTTCTCCATTACCGCATATTTGTATGGTGTACGTGTGAGTCCAGAATGACAATGATTGTTGAAGTAGGTATAGAATGGTTTATCGCACCTCCCATTTCCCCTGTAGCCTGGCTTACCTCATCTTTATATTTCAACAACAACAAAATAATATAGCTTTAATGTAATTCACTTTTTGTCGGACCCTTGTGTGACCTGTAGTTATGAGTAAATCATGAGATAGTAATGTTGTATTTTGGATTCGCATTTCGTACTTAATTGTTTTTTTGAGTGTATCTATGTGGCGGTTAATATTTCGTTTGGTATAACAGATACTACATTAATATTACAAGTCTGTAAAATATTGCATTAGTATAAACTGTTATGGTATAACATATGTATAAATAAATAAAATATCGGTCCTCTATTATATATTGTCCCACTGTTGGGCACGGGCCTCTTCTATTACTGAGGCGGACTAGGCCTTAGTCCACCACGCTGGCCTAGAGCGGATTGGTAGACTTCACACACCCTCAAAATTCCTATAGAGGACTTCTCAGGTATGCAGGTTTCCTCACGATATTTTCAAGTAAAAGCAAGTGATAATTTACAAAGAAAACACATATTTTTTTAAAAAAGTCAGTGTCGTGTGTGCCCTTAGTTTTGAAACTGAGGACATTCGTCTCGGCAGTCCGTTCCACATCCAACTAAGCTATCGCCGGCTTAACATAACAGATATTAGATTCTGAACTTGATACTATTATTTGACAAATTGGAAGTTGAATTTTTGATTTCAAGTAGTAGTTGTCTGACTTACATTGTGATCGTGTTTTTTGACTCCGGGATGGTGAATAAAAATGGAAAGAAGTTTGTCGTGTACATTTCGAAGTACAAGATAAATCATATTTTACTCATTTTACGTATTTTTAACGGATAATTTTTTGTACAACTGAATGTTAAGACAAGCAAACTACGTATCTGTTGGCAATAAATAAACAGTAGTAACACCATCTAAACTATAAATAACAAAGCGCTACTTGACATTACACTAAATTCCTTGGCCATACACATTACATGTAAGATTTATACACCACATTTCATAGTTTAATAACAAAAAATTCTACAAACTATTCATAAAACACCAATAACATTATGCGTAGAAAGCAAACTCTAATTGTCAACAAGGACGTGTATAACAATTATTCTTGAAGCGGAATATGTAATGCGCAGGCGCATGGAATGGTAATAGCATGTGGTGACTGTCAATATAGTTATGGGCAATAACGGACGTGCCCAAGCGTGACGAACTACACAAACTAATGAAAGTTTGAGGGAAACGGCGACACGTATCAGATATCATTCCCAACGTTTATGGCTGATGTCAATCAAATAGACAATTTGTTTGTGAAATATTTTTCGTCTTTATTATTATATTGATCTATGCTGGGTGAAAGTTCTCTGAAAACAATTATAATTGTAAAATGTAGGTAGTTATTGGTAACGTTGACTTTTCGGACGAACTACACTTCAGTCCGCCACGTGACCATGAAGGCTGTAAATTCTTCGAGATGTAAGAAAAATTAAAACAAAAAACCACGCTAAAATCCGAAAGTTATTTTTATTAAATTCACGTTTATTCATACATTCTAAAGGTCTCTTATTGGAATTTTAGCTTTGAAGAATTAAACATGCATTTCATTAATGGAGATATTAAGGCAGACTTGTAAGTCGCGCTTTGAATGGTTAAGCCTTAAAATTTCCTTAACATTAAAGATCTTGAAACACGTTATAGTATATGGTGATGACTCTTCGACTAATTGATATTGACAATTTTAACCAGTTAATGTTTGATTGAAAAATTGTATAATGATGATTGAAATGATAATTTATAACCATGTAATGACTCCGATTAAGCCCTTCATTGGACAATTATAAGAACCTAGCTAAAAAACGAGCTGTGTTTTCAATATTAGTAGGTAAAACGCGTTGTTGAAAGCAAGAAAGAAATATTAACTTATACACATATCTATAGTACAGTGTCAGTATGGATGGTGAAAAAGTAGAAGCCTATAGCAGCTTGCCATCGATTTTTTGCAATATATTGACTCGAGCTCATTCCCTGTTCAAATGAGAGTTATACAGGTGTTTGAGAAATTTATCCTATGGGCTTATTAAAAACAACTGCAAAGTAAAAAATTCCAGTATATTAATTTATAAAAAGTCTTGTTTCTGTAGCGTCAATAAATATCGTTGGACAATTATCTCGCGCGTCTACCTTCACGATTGTCATCGCACGAGGGGGAGGGAGTCGACAATGATCGAGCGACTCACGGCGTTTTCCAACTACACACTGTGTCCACAATCTTGTATGAGTAAGGTATCGTGCCTGACACCGTGTTCTCCTGTGCCATCTTTGGCGTACCAGTCGGAAAGGCTAATATAACACATATTGGTGCATTAATACTTTCAACGAAGCGATTAATGAGCGTCGATTTCACAGTGTCGGCGAGTTCACCCGCTCTCACACCTTCCAAGTGTTTTTATTGTATTGACTTCGAAAAATTCATCAGCAAATGTATGGAAACATGCTATTGGCCGGTGTGACTGCTTGACGTTTCGACATACCGTATTGGAAAGGTTAAATCCATTAAGTACTGAAATAGAGCCAATACGTTCAACCACCTGTCTTGATCAGAGATACCGTGGCATGATTTAAATGGTGTGAGTCGATACATCACTTTCTAGAACGAACAAAGAGTATTCTATGTTAAATTATTACTGCACATTTGTTGGTAGTAGGATATATTCTATATTCGCCTGGGTAGCCACCAACGTACACAAGGTATTAAAACCGCCTTAGTGGCCCACGTAAGTGTGTCGTGTTCCGGGATCAGCCTGTGTATCCGGTTCCAAAAGGCCGGCATAATTTTGTCAACTGCCGAGGGTTAATCATCTCTCGTCAGTCGACATTTTATTGGACCCCACTCCACTTACCATCTGCTGCTGTAGTGGTCATTTAGCCGTGCCTGTATTAAAAAATAAATTACTAGCTCTAGCTCGCAGCTCCAAAACTTTTTCCGAAATAAAAGACTCGCATTATATAATAATGATGAAATGGAGCTTATATTTAATATTAAATCGCTAGCAATACAATAGTGAAAACTACATTCAATTGCATATAGTAGTTTATGCGTGAAGCGTGTACAAACAAAAAGACAGACAAAAAATCTAAAAACTGTTGTTTTGACTTCTTTTGCTCCAATAAAGACCCCCAATATAAGTTTTTCTTCAATATCTATAACGTACACACATCGGTTTATAACAATTTTATTATACGTAAAGATTTAACATCTCACATCTCTAAGTAGAGCGCAGAACGACACTGTGAAATATTATGCAATTCGAAGTTTTAAGTGTCGTTTGAATAGAGATTATGCGCAATCGTCATACTTCTAATCAAGAACGAGGACCTCAAAATTTGTATAAACAAAGATGGACGACCATTCAATAAATTTAGTGCGATCAACGATATCAAGAAAGAGGACGTCGCGTCAATTTCGTATAAACAAAGATGGACGCCCATTAAAAAACCTAGTGCCGTCAACGACATTCTTGTATAGCATCTGAATAGTAAGTCTATTGAGTCTTAGTGAAATGCACGTATCATATCCTGAACTGTATTGTCTAGTAAATAAGATCTTCAAAGTTCTAAATAGTTCATTAGTCTGTTACGGACATTGCTATCGTTCAAACTCGTCCTCCTATTACCAACAGGACAACATTTCCATGGAATTCATCCTTGCCATGTTCGGCTACTGTTCCATTTAAACCTCTTTTCGTACCTTCAATGCAAATGCTATCTTATACTTCATGTTTATGATTGATTTTCGATTGTGAGCTATGATGTGTTGTGATCTTGTTGAGAATGTGCAAGTTAAGAGCGGAGTTTATTTCATAAGAGCGTAATTAGTGGGTGTGGTGCAATCTGCAGCGGCTGCAGCGGCTGCCGGCCGCTTCGCATAAATCCTGCGACGGACGCTTGTACACCAATCAATATGTTATTTCCAGAGATAAACTCATTCACAATTTTGAGACTGGATTCCATCCGGTATTATAATACAGAAATAACTTTGGTCTTTCTTAGCTTAGGAATGTCAGCTGGTTTGAATTTTATTAATATTAAAAGTGGTTTTACACTTTAGAGCTTATGGCATAGTTCCTAATCTAGTTCTAACGCCAAAGTTATAGATTTCCTGATTTTGTTAAAAGCAACCTTTCAAAGTTGGTTTTATAACCCTATGACGAGAAAAAGATAAAATTATAGAATAGAAACAGAGATTCTCACGTTCGACGACCGCCCAATTCACCGACTTCTTAATTGTTTTCAAATCTTTTTTATTTGTTTCCTACAAATCATATTTTATGAGTTAGGTCACCTTAGTTTTAAGGGTGCAATAATAATATATAAATTACGAGGCAATTGTACTGGAATGAAAGACATTGGACATTTATAATAATGACGAGTAAGAATGGACTCTCCTTGTAGAATTTTAACAATGTTTCTATTTTAGTTACCCATTTCTTTTATCTCTGAAGGGGTAGGCAGAAGAGCAACGGCTGCACCCATTTTCCGGTATGCATTCCATCCTATGATATAATAAGGAGCGAACCTAATATCACAAAATCGACTCCGGGCCGACACTGAGTAGAAAAACCCAATATCTTGCCCGACCATAAAATGCTCCAATCCGTAAAAAACATAACCCTCTTTCTAGAGCAGTCGGGTAAAGCAAACTCATTAAACCCCAACTCGACTCCATCACGTATCAAAGACCCGTCTAAGACATAATCTGTACTCCCGCGCTATATCGGGTGGTGGCCATTTATATCGCTCGAGTGGCGTGGGGCTTTCATTTTTTGCCACTGATTATAGTTGAGAGGCACGAGTATCATATAGCCAATGATGTCCAACAACTTTTTGTATTGTAATTATGATTGTCCATCGATCAAACGCGCGTAATGGTGGCTTGATGTGGCTTGAAGTGGCTTGAGGTGGCTACGTTGCGTGGGCGGTGCTGTGGCGCTGATTGCTGTTTTTGTTGCCTGATATTATAGTGCAAGCTAGTTTGAACACTATGGTTGATGAGAAATACTAGCTAATTTAGTTAAGTTCAAAGTAACTCAATGTTTTATTTTGTACAAGTAATTGACGGGTTGATCAAATCGCATTGTGGCTTCCATGAATGTCCCTTAATAGCAATATTAGTAAGAACCTCTAATTATAGACCAGTGCTAATATTCCCATGCTCTTAAAAATTTGACAATATCTCATACTCTCTATTATCCAAGATACAAATTTCTTTAATTTTTTTATCGATTTCGGCAAAGTTGCCTCTCTGCACCTGATGTTAAGTGGAGTGGGGTCTAATCGGATGTCGACCGACGAGAGACCTTGGGCAGTCGAGACAATTATGCCGGCCTGTTGGAACTGGATATACTCAGGCTCATCTCTTACGCTTAAATGATTGTATTCGGCAGCAAGAGAAGAAATAATTTACGATAGTCTCTTCTGTTATGATAAGTATGATTCCCTTTAGATTACAAAGTCGTGAGTACATATGCCTTTGTGCGATGTGTTGATTTTGTTCCAATAAAAAAATTCTTTCTTTCTTACACACACACATACACACAATATCACGCATCCCCATCCCCGAAGGGATATGCAGAGGCGCAGCCAAGGTACCCACTTTTCGCCGAGTGTGTTCCGTCCCATGATGTGATAGGGGGCGAGCCTATCGCCATATCGGGCACAAATTTCAGACTCCGGGCTGATACTGAGCAGAAAAACCCAAATATCACTTTTCCCGACCCGGGATTCAAACCCACGACCTCAGAGCGGTGTCGCGTATGCAGTACAATTATGACACCGAGGCAGAGTTTTTTCTTTCTTTCTCTTTCTTTAAGCCCAGTCCGATACATAGATGATATTAAGAAGTATACATTTACAGTATATATATATATATATATATATATATATATATAGATACACAGTCCAAGGTAAGGGATTGTATATAATCAGCCATGACCCCTAACGACTGAGCCGGCATGCGGAAAAGGACTTCAATGTTATGTGTAATTACAGATAAAGAATTTAATTTGATTCTTAATACCAGGAATTTACTGCTTATTTTTTAAAATACCCTATTTTTTCATCGCGTCAATTCCAATGCAATCAAACAGTGCAGTCATGACAACTGATGCGTGATGCTTTTTTCAATGGTTGCGGAGAGTCAAGATTCATTAATTGACTGAGTTTCATTTAAATTAAACTATTTTACGGATTTTATCGCGGTTTTAATATTTTACTTTTCTCCGGACGTTTCGAAGACTTTGCAGCCTTCATGGTCACGGGGGGGACTGAGGTGTTGTTCATCCGTAAAGTCAGAGTTACAACATCTACCTAAATTTTATAAATATACAACTTTTTTTAAAAAATTAGTTGTTGGTGGTCCGATCTACGCAGAATGAGCTCACAGTGTCTTGAACTCTGGCAGCCGACTAAGTTCCATCATTATATAGATAATCTAGATACCTGTTGGAACCGGATATATATAGGCTGATCCCGGAACGCGACACACGTGGTCACTATGGCTGGTTTTAACAGTGGTTGCTATCTAGATGGATATAAAATATATTCCACAACCAGCAAAGTATAATCGTTTAGCAAACAAATAATTGTAATTTGAAAATAAAAGACAAATTCGACCGTAAACTCGACAGATGTCTCTCGCGGCGTACATCGCAGTTAAATCACTTTTTGTACTCCATCTTGCCTTACACGGCGATCTACTTTTTGTCATCACTTCTCAAAACACCGCATTAATACAATAATAACTTATTCGTTATGAGACTATGTCTTATATTTACCAATTTGGAAATGATAATTGGTGATCGGAGGCAGTAGTGCGAGAGTTGTGGCGGAGTTTAGGCCTTTCAAAGTATGAAGTAAGGCTTTTTATATATTAGTCCTTATGGATATCGCATACAAAAGTCATTTTGTAATATTTCATTTAAGAAAAAAATCAATTCCAATTGGATCAGTATAGTAAGATAAATCTGTAATATGACATATTAAATATTGCAACAATAATGACATATTTGAAATATGCAGATTTTTGCCAGAACTAATTATTTTTAAATAAGAACGAATGAAAGTAAATATTTATTGTCAATATTTATTGTTCAAAATTAAACAACAATAGGCATGAAGTATAATTCCAATTATAATTGTATCAGTACAGTGAGAGATCTGTAATAGTAACATAAAGTATTGTAATAAGGATGACATGTTTGAAATAAGCAGATTTCTGCTAGAACAAATTTTATTTAAACCGGAACCAATAAAAGTAAACAGAACTAAAAAATAATCATATCAATATTTATTGTTTAAAATAACAACAATGATAAGCATGAAGTAAGCGCCAATAACCTCAGGTATACGCCTTGACCAAATGATTTCCCGTGACTTGACCCCGCCGTACCTCGAGGCGATACAGCGCTAGCAATATAATAAATAATTTTAAATTTTCAAGCTGGTTCTACAATTCGGGTTCCAAATTTAAATCCTACATTATGGCGAAGTTGAGTCATTTTTTGTAATATGCATTCCAAATTCAAAATTCATATCATAGGTCACGGTCAACAGTTTTTTTTTATAAAACAAGTGCCAGTTTGACTTGAGTATTTTTTTTCGACAATTTATTGTTGTGACATACAACGACATACATAACCTAATTAAATGACAAGCATTAAATTAGGTTATGTATAAATATAGCAATGTCAAAATTATTATGAATAGTTACAATTACAAAATTGTGAGCAAAATCTTTGCTCGACAATATTTACTCGTGATTATAATGTAAAAGCTGTACTAGTAGAAAATAAGTGTTTCAAATATCTAAAATGTTAGAAGACATGTGGGCGGGAGTATGCAAATAGGTATAAAGGGCTACAGCACCGTTACTTAATAGTGTAATTTAAATATTGATATATAAGGTCTAATTTTAATTCAGCTGTAAGTTTTTATATCGCTAAGAGGAAATAAAAGAAACGAAACCAGATAAAACGAAAATATGACCAGTAATTGGAACGGATAGAAATATTTATTTTCTTACTCTACTCTAGGAATCGAACCTTAACACTCACACATCCAATACTACGTAAAATCATTGCGCCTCGAACATCAATTAAAAACATACATCAAGAAGAAACTTGTCCCAAAATTCCCATACAATATTAACATGTAGGTGACGAATAAGCACGGTGTATAGTCGCCGATAACTATTTATAAGTTAATGTGCGCGGACGCAACGTGACCGAGCTGTTAAACAATGATTGTAACTATTTTGCTAAATATTGCGCTCCTTCGTGGAACAATACAAAATTACTCCAACGCTGTTCTGGTGCCTTGGTATTTCCTATGTGAGAATGTAAACATGTTTTTTTGCTCGGCAAACGACTTCACTGCACTTCGTATTAGTGGAATATCTTAAGACCTAAGTATACACTCTTATTAAATGATCGGATATAACTTCGCTTACAACGACTAATCGTTTTAGCTACGACAATGTAAACTCAATGTAGTTTTCATTCGGGAAAACATACCAGCTTAGTACCACTGGATGAAGCTATCAATAGCTATAACGATTTATTTTAATGATAATTCGTCCGGTTATAACGATGCGCAGTGTTTTGTTTAGAAAAATTACGCAAGAGTAGGTACAGACATTGTATCTATTTGTGCATTACAAGTGAAAAAAGTAGCATATAGCATTTAGGAGTAATGTGCCTGCTGCAACGTCGGGGGAAATTATAATGTAAAAACCGCGATAACATCCGCAAAATAGTTTTATTTCAATGTCTAACATTCACGTAAACATAAAAAATGATTATATTTTAATTATTTTAAATACAATGGGGAAAGTTCACGGACATATAAATGCACGATTTTGATTATTAAAAACGCAAGCAAAACCTACTTCAAAATAAATCATGGTTTTAATATTAAATATAAAATGAAACGGCGAGGTGCGTACGAGTGGATTTCCCGTAAAAATGCCGAGTATCGGCGCGATGCTATCGCGCGACGCGGAACGAATCCATCCGCCGCGCGCCGAACAAATTGAATACTACGACCGGCCGGATTTTACTTGCTTTTGTATTAAAATAATAATAAATATTATTATATGTGTTATTAGTGTGTTTATATGTAATGGTTATGTTGCAATGAAATGTTTTTGTGGATGTCTTACAAGATAAAAAATCGACATAATTCATTCATTTGGAATTTAAAATATGTAAGAGAAGGTAAGTTATTTTTGGTAATGTATTAAATTAAAGGATTTCTATTAGGATTACGTTTAAATAGCACAGGTCACAAATTCGTTACATGATGATGATTATGCTTCACCACTTGGAAATATTCTTTGTGACGATCTGTTGTGCCGATCAAAAGGGAAACATAAACAAATGTATTTTGGTCACATCAATTTTATAAATTACTACGTCTGGACAGTAGCATCGTTTATAGAAGTATATTAGAAGCTAAATCATTTTTTTATATCAAACAGTCCTCCTGACTCTTGAAAACGCAACGGCAGCTTGTCTTTTTAAAAGTTGTCTTATAGGTCTTATAAAACATGCTTTTGCCTGCGGCTTCGGCCGTGTGAAAGGTTTTTCAGGATAAAAGTACTTTATATCCTTCCCAGGGTCTCAGACTATCTCTATACCAAAGTCCGTGAAAATCCATTCGGTAGTTTTTGAGTTTATCGCGTTCAGACAGACGCGGCAGGGGACTTTGTTTTATAATTTTCAGAATAATTATAACAACGTGGCCGAGTCGGCTCATTTCTATTTTTTAGAAAGATGGCTACAACAAGGATTTATATACGTCAATTATACGACATAGGATTTTATTTTTATTGTTC